>NC_048300.1:71871453-72106611 GCF_013100865.1 Trachemys scripta elegans
TGGTGTTCACACCTCAACTGCTAGCAGAGCACCTCACCCTCCCTGATTGAACTAACCTCGTTATCTCCACACTGATATATACCTGCCTCTAGAGATTTCCATTACTTGCATCTGAAGAAGTGAGGTTCTTACCCACGAAAGCTTATGCTCCCAATACTTCTGTTAGTCTCAAAGGTGCCACAGGACCCTCTGTTGCTGTCCCTATATACTTGGTGTTTATCAAAATGTTTAACTTCATAAAGCTTATGCTGTTCCAGCCAAACAAACAAAATTATCACATACATATTACAGTAACACACCAGCATTAATGACCACAGCTTTTTAATAAGATAATCAGTGGTATTAGCTTTTAGATTATATCTTCCAAATAATAATATTTAGCACTTCCACTGTGCTTTTCATCTTCAAAATCCTTTACTATTATTCATGCCACTGTAATAAATAAATGTTATGTATCTCTGTGACATTTTTTGGATCACCCTGACCAATGAGGGGTTCTGTCAATGCCTGCCTTGTAACTTTGGGTGAATTGAAAGTGAACCCAAACAGTTCAGTTCCTCAGAAAGATAATATCATTGAGTCAGAATACATACATTTACTAATAAAAATCATCCCCTAGTTATGCAGCCTCCCTAAAGCTTTTTGTTTACTATGACTAAAACTGACAAATGTGTAAATCAGTCATTTATTAAGTATGAATTGTTAAAATATTTAGGAAAAAGTCATTGATTGTATTTTTATCAAAATTACCTTGAGAAGAAGAAATAACCTCAACTGACATTCCTCTTTCATTTTCCATTGAAATACTATAGAATAAATGTAAGCATTGCCTCTTGGTGCTTCAGTTCCCAATCTGTAAAAATGGGGATAGTAGCACTTCCCCACCTCACAGGAGTTTGGGGAGGATAAATGCATTACAGATTGTGATGTGCTTTGAGATCTACTAGGAAAAGCATGATATAAGAGCTAGGTATTCGTTAATATTATTGTGCATTACTGAAGAACATTTACACCACAAACAAAATGAATTTGGTTCAGTTACAAATCTGTAAAGGAGGAAATTGTGGCAGCAAACAGACAAATATCCCAAGGCTCTGACTTTCAGAATGAAATGACAATTAATAATAAGCAGCAATAAATTTGTCAGGTCTAGGATTCCAGTGAAGCTTCTCAAATTGTCAAATGCCAAGATAAATATCAATCTTGCGAATCAAGACAAAAATTAATGAAGTACATCACACATAAAGGAGATGTCTGCGCTGAATGATATATAGGGCCCCTTTGACACCCTTCATAAATTTTAATTCAGTGGGAAAAAAATGAATCAATCAGGAAATTTGAAAAGCCAGATTGAACCACTTCAGGGAGAAAAGTAGAATTGACTGCAGAGAATTGTGTGAAAGGGAGTAGAAGAATGCTATAAAAGAGTATAGAATCTCAGCAATTGTATTTTGATTTTAACATGGTAGGCCATGAAACTGATAGTAGAGACGTGTGAGGAACTTGACTAAATAACTCCGAAACATGTTTCACTTGCTTTGGGTTTCATTACCAACCTGAAACTTGATTCAGGCTTACCAAATGGTTCAAAGGACATGCAGGCAAACGAAGACCAGTTTTTAAGTCAGAATGGGCTGTTATATGACTTCCTGTAGAAATATTGTGCATCTCAGTGTTGAAACCAGACACACTTGGTGATTTTGACTGGGTTTTTTATTTAGTTTTTTGACTTTCAAAATCTTCTCTAATTTGCATCAGTTGGCAATGGCCTCAAGGTACTGTGCATGAAGATGCCCTGGCCACACCCCTTTTCCCAAGCCATGCCTCATATGTCATCTCTATACTATCAGTTGCTGACTTTGTGAAGCAGGGTTGGTTTGAAAAGTGGCTGCAGTGTAACCCAGAACCTGAGCCTTTAATTAGCATGCGTAGTTTGTTGGAATGTATTCTAAAGGCTAGCCACTGCCTTCCATTGGTAATTAAGGTGTCTGCTGTCAAGAAAGGGAGGATATTTTAATTGTTAAGGTACTGGCCTCAGATTCAGTTGAATTCTCTGCTCTGTCCTAGGATTCCTGTGGCATCTTTGGTAATTCACTCAGTCTATTTGTGCCTCTGTTCCCAATGTGTAAAATGGGGCTACTCGTACCTGCCTTCCTCAGGAGGGGTGTTGTGGGGATAACATTAAAGATAGTGAGGTGCTCAGTTGCTGTAGCAATGGAGGCCATTGTAAATAGATAATATGTATCTAGCCATCCCTCTATGCTCGCAGCTCCCATGTGCTGCATTCAACTGTGTGGGAAGCTAACAGTGCACAGGGCTTTTATTTCAGTAGCTTTACAAATTATTCAGCATTCATTATTCAACACAAGTGGTTACAGAGCATCCTTCCCGCACTGTGTCACAAAATGCATCAATCATAAGCTAAAGAGAAAGGGCAAATTTTAAGGTGAGATGTTAGAAGTAGATAATCAAACGGGTCACTCTGATCTGGTAAATGATCCAGACAATACTTCAGTTTTATTCAACTGTAATTTTCAGCCTCTGAATTTCACATAAAATAAAACTACTCACATTGATAATAATTTGCAGTTATATAGACAGAGCTGGTTAGGATTTTTTGATTAATTTTTTTTTTTCAGCAGAAAATGCTGATTTGTCAAAACCAAAATATTTTGGTTTTACCAGATCATATTCAGGTCCAGGATAGAATTACAGAGTGAGTCCCTCCCACCCTAGAATAGACACTAGGCTGGTGGTTTGGGCACTCATTGGGATATAGCAGACCCAGGTTCCACTCTGTGATCTGAATCAGGCAGAGCAGGGATTTGAATTTGGGCCTGCTACAGCCCAAGCTATTGTCCATTTAAAGAGGGGGGTCTCTGATTACCAAATGGAATGCTTCTAGCGCAGGTGTGTGCATCTTTTGAACACTGCTTTTCTTTCTGCAGCTCCACTGGAACACTTGCATTCCCTCTTCTCCCACGGACCCCAGTCTTATTTCTTTGTAGTGTTTGTGGGTGGGGAGAAAGACTATGTAAACTGAGGAATTTCAAACAGTGAAATGAAAATAAATGCAGCTGGTCTTTGGTCATCTCTAATTTGTCATTCAGGAAAAGCCTCATGCCACCTGATAAGATCAGTGCAGAAATAAAAGGAGTCACTTTAGAAATAAATGAAGAAAAGAGCTCACATTGTGATAGGCTGCCACTGAGCTATTTAATGGCACAAGGAAACAACCTATCAAGATTAGCATCAAACAGGAAATCAGTGTTATTGTAAGGGAAAACAAGAATGGTTGGATTACAGAGCTACTCAAGTCTGGATGACAACAGCAGGTAAAATGAACAAAATGCATTAGCTTCAAGAAAATGGAAATGCGTAGCGGCCACAGAATACCTGCCCAGATCAATTAACTGAGACACCAGTGAAGGTCTTTAACTAAGAAAGATGTTTGAGGACCCAATGATTCAATCAGTAAATCACCTCAATCTGTTGGGGTGATAATACAGGCAGATAAAAGTTTATGCAATATTTTCTCCTTTGTGACCAGGTCTGGGTGCAATTACTTTGCAGCTGAGGTTGGAGCTATGAGAAGAAGTGAACAATGGCATTTTGAATGCTGCTATCTGCTTTTGATAAGGAAAAGTCAGATTTTCAATCAGCTCTTTGGCTTTTCTGAATATGGTAGTAGAAATCCAATCACAAGATTGCATCCAGCATAAAAGAATCAAATTGATGCTGCAAGAAAGGTGGTGGAACAGGGACCCAGCAGAATGCATCTGTAAGGCCTGTGCAAACTAAAGGAAATATGAAGGGTTTTAAAATGTATTTATTTTTACAATACAATCAGGAAAACTCCCAAAATTACTTGCCACTATAATGCATATTATATTTTTTACAAAATTGGTGATTAACTGAGACATTTTTCTAACCTACCCTTAATTTGTTCTGTGCCAGATATGAAATATTTGCTCCTACCTGCTAAGAGTGGAAAGGAGTGCAACTGGAATCTATTTTGGGTGGCACAAGAATTCGGTTCAGGTCCTTGTGAATTCAATTGTTTTAATAATGGCCAGATTCTCAACTGGTGTAAATCACCGTAGCGCCTTTGACTTCAAAAGAAAAATGCTTCCAGGAAACCAAAAGTTTGTACTCTAAAGCTGAAACTCAGGAAATTTGTTTGAAAAGATAATGGCAGACTGCTATTTGATTTGGAGGAATATAATGTAATTGTGGTGTGATGCAAAAGTAGTTGGGTTCTATAGAAAGTTTTCTTCTGTCTTTTGTGTTCTCCATCCAATGAACAAGGTATTAATTCTACATCTTTCACCTGTGAAAATGACAGGCAAAAGAATGGATTTAAATTTTGCCCGCCTACATAGCTTTCTTGGTAAAGGAGGCGGTGCTGCCTAGTGGTCAGAGCAAAGGAACTGGCATCAGGATGGCTGGTTTTTATTTATTATTGCTTTTGTCACTGGATTACTGATAGATTTGAGCAAATCACTTAAGGTAGTAATGTACTGACTATTACTGTTAAAACATGTCTTTAAAAAACATGACTGAGGCCTGGTCTACTTTACAAAGTTAGGTCGATGTAAACATCCTTGCATTCACCTAGTTGTGCATATGTCTACACTTAAATTTGTTTCCCACCGATGTAAATGCTCCATTACTCTAACATATTAACGCCACCTCCCTGAGTGGTGCTGAGCCATGATCGATGTATTGAGGTCGACACAACACAGATGTAGACACTGTGTTACCTATATTGGCCCAAACAATTCTCTAGAAGCTATCCCACGATGCCCAACTCTGACTGCTTTGGTCCAGTTTGCTGCCCAGAAACTGGAAGCCTCCCCCCTTTTAAAACGCTGTTTATTTTTGAAATGCCTTTTCTTGATTGTCTAGCGTGGTGTGCACACCTAGCAGCTCTCCATTCTTGTGCGCTCCTGCCCAGCTGACCATGCCAGCGATATGCTCCAGTCACACTCTGTCTAGGAGTCGATAGGAAATATTTGATCTCCTGAGCCTGTGGGGAGAAGAGGCTTTCCAAGCGCAGGTGTGGAGCAGAAGTGTCAAGAAGCATGTCTTGTTTAAAACTATAGGGGGGCAAGGGAAGGGAGTTCTGAAGCTTAACTTTCACTCTTCATTGTGATTATACTGACAGAGGTATGTCTGTGTGTTTTATCTGCAACTGCTGCCATTGTGGCCTTGAGAGATTCCCCCTCCACACACACACACAATAGATGAGCCAGATGAGGAGAAAGAAGAGGACTCGGGAGGACATGTTCAGCGAGATCCTGCAAACCAGTGCTGCACTGGACCATGAGCAGAGAGCCTGAAGAGAGAACACTGCAGACTGTATGGAGAAGGAAGGAGCGGATAGGAGAAAGGCTTAGCAGGAAAAGAAAAGGGACATGCACCAGAGCATAAAGGGGCTCCTCTGGCAGCAAACACTGATGCTGCAGACTTTTGTGGACATACATGTTCTGCAATCCTGGGCTCACTTCCCTTTGCCGTCCATGGAGAATTCCACTGCAGTACCTCCCAACACAGCGCCCCATCCCTACCCCATCACTCTACCCCATGGGACATTACGGACAATCACAGCTACACATACATTAACTGTGACTCTCACGTGTCAGTGTATGTGCAGCTAAAATGGACATGAACATTCTTTTCCCTCCTTTAAGTTCTGTCCCATATGTTGATTAAGGTTGTAACGTATTTGCTTTTAACTTGCACAAATTTTTTAGGGTTTTTGTTATTAAAACCCAAAAATATTTTGTTTGGAAAATAATTCATCTTTATTAGTTCATAACATATGATTCACACTGACTAGTGGTAGTGAAAGCACCCACCTCTTGTTATTATACAGTGTGACACAACTTGTAGGATTAGTGACAGTGTAATAATCATAAATGTACAGCAAGCACTACACAGTTAATAGGTGCTTAGCCAGGGTTATATTCGTAGCTGTACACCAAGCACCACACATTTGCTAACAGGCCTCCAAACTGCAGGGCCAGGTAGAGCTCAGTATGCCGCTGTTCACTACATGGAGCTCTTTGGAGGGTCATCAAGAAGGCATGGATTAGTGTTTACAGTAAACTGATGCCATCCAGCTCTATCTCACCTTTGTCTATGACCTGGAGGGTGCACTGGTGCATCTCTCACAGTCTGTGTCAGCAGTGTAGGCCTAGATGAGAGCAAGCTGACTGACATTCGTCGCAGAAAAACCTGAGGTTTGGTTGATATGGCAGATTGGGCAAAGGCAGAGATTTTTATAGGTGCCTGCCATTTGTCACTAAGCGAGTTTGTTGGACTTCTAGCTGCTGGTTTTGATGATCTAATGCAGCAATGACCAAAACAGCATTTTTTTTCCTAACTGCATCTAGTCAGGAGGTTGTTGTTACCATTTCTGATGCAGATCTTGCTACTATTATGATTTTGTCTCTTCAAGATAAGACTATTGCAATTCTGTCTACATGCAGTGGCAAATTAAATCCACTCAAACTGAAGCCGATGCTGAAAGCAGCATATCTTGTGGTGAACACATAATTTAGAACCCCTGTAAAATGTGGAATCACCAGTATCAGTTCAGGAAAAGGTCTGGGAAGCTCAATGAAGGCTTCTGCTCAATGTGCAGCTGCAATCAAAAGTGCAAACTGTGTTAGGGTACAGGATAGAGAATAATATGGAAAATATTGTAATGCCATTATAAAGTAGTGATTTGCCTTCATTTTAAAATAGCCTGTGCCATACTGCCATCTTAAAAAGGATATTGCAGAAGCTGAGAGAAGGACAACAAGAAGGATTAGATCATGACAAACTTCTATATGAAAAATTGAAAAAGTTGGGATTCTTTATTTAGAAAGGAGATAAATAAGAGGGGACATGATAAAAGTATATAAAATAATGAATGGTATAGCACAGGTGGATTAGGAACATCTGTTTGACCTGTGTCATTACACAAGACCCGGGTGACATTCAATGAAATTAAAAAGTGGTAAATTCAAATTTGATAAGAGGAAATATTTTTTCATTCGATGCATAATTAGACTGTGGAACTCATTGCCACATGAAGCCATTAAGGCCAAGAGTTTAGATTTAAAGAGCAACTGGACATTTACATTGATAACAAGAATAGTCAGAGTTAATTATTTAACGTTAAAAAGGTTTTGGAAATGTTGCAAAACTTCATGCTTCAGGATTTAAGATACCCACTAACTGTTAGAAGTCAGGATGAGACCTCACAAGAGGCAGATTATCCCATTTTTGCCGGCTGTGGAATTCTGAAGGATGTGGTGCTGGCCACGGTTGGACCAAATATACTGGACTAGATGGATGTCAGGTCTGACTCAGTATGGCAATCTATATGTTCTTATTCTAGTGCCATGGAATCTGTGCTGCCTGCCTATTAGTTCTGACCAGATCAGGTTGGAACACTTCTTACTAATTTGGGGAATTAGGGTTTTTCTTTGCTTCTGACGAGAGAGCCTTGAAGCCATGACAGAATGAGAGAGGGATTCTCTCTAACCTGGTGGTTAGGGCACGAGCCTGGTATGTTAGAGACTCAGATTCTGTTTGATTCAGAATGATCTAGGTTGAGAAAATCTCTATTCCAAATCAGGGACTTGAACCTGGTGTGACATACCACGGTACAATCCAAACCAATGAGTAGCTATGTCACCCCTGCCCTCTAACCTGGGGCATCCTTTACAATACTTTGCTGCTCATAGACAGCCTCTCCTGTGTAAAGTCACTCCAAGCTCTGTCTGTCTGTGTGTGCTGCAGCTCGCCAGCCACACCTTGGCTCTAACCAGCCTTAAAGTTTACCATACAGTGACCCCAACACACTCCCAATCTCAGATTTCCCCCCAGAAATGTATGTCCTGTACTGCCCAGCCCTCTCCTGGTCAGTGCAAATATATTGAGTCTGTTATTCCTTTAAGGGAATAATATGCACCCAATTTGTTACCCCAAATGGAGTTACCCAGATATTTCAACTTGAATATACTGGATTAGATAAAACAGTAAAACACATGTATTAACTACAAGGAGCTAGATTTTACTAGTACATGACAAGTAATGAGGCATAAACATCAGAAATGGTTACAAGAAAAGTAAAGATAAAATGTTTACTAATATATAACTCTATTAGATTCAAGCACCGTTTTTCACCACATGCTCCAGCAGATTACTGACCAAACTCTGAGATCAGGGCCCTTCCCCTGGAGTCTAATGCCTGCTTCCTTTGTCTCTCTCTAGGTTCAGTTATTGTGATAGGCAGAGAGAGAGAGAAGGGTGCCCTGGGATGTTTGTCCCTCCTTTTTATAGTTTCAGTCCCCCTCTTGAAAAACATTTCCAGCTGAGAACCAGGAGCCACAGAGTCTATGTGGAAGGATAGTCCCGGCTGGTTTTTTCAGCTGTTTGAACTTCCTTTGTCTTCCTTCCTGCTTGATGACTCTGTTTACTACTTAAATGAAAATTAGGCAGAACACACATTCCTTTGTTTAGGGCAGACTTGTTTGTCAACTTATGTTTGGGCAGGGCTGTGAAGTTTGAAACATGCGTATCAGGGAATTGAATAACTTCATATTTACAATGTTGCCAACATATTTTACAAGACAATACTGACCATCAAATTGAGTTTTCAAACAATACCTCACAAGGCATATTTTGTACAAAGATTATTACAATAGTGTGTAGAGTGTGAACATGAAGATGTATCCTGTCACACTTGGCACCAGGCTATCTAGTGTGTTTCTCTTGTGACTTTTGACCAGAGAGCCATGGACCATGGACCCAAAACAACTTCCCAAATCAAAAACCTCGAGTTTTGATCCAAAAATGAACATTTTGACAAAATTCCCTTTTGGTGAAAACATTAGAAATGTTGAAAGTTGCTGCAAAATGGAATTATTGTTCTCTGGACAACTCTAATTTTTACCTACAAACTTGGGACCTGCTTGTTTGAGTGACTGCCTCTCTCGATGAGATTCTGTCACAGTTGAGATCTGCAAAGGTGGTCAAACTGGAGTTCCCTCGGTTTATAAGAAAGGGAGCAGCTGGAAAGGTATGCCCTGTGAGGGCCTCTCAAATTACTCCTGGCCTTGGTACAAAATAATTGACAATTTGGACATTCCGCAAAGACTATTTCTTTGCATAGCTATTTGTGGAAGCATGAGGCTTGGTGAGGGAGGGTGGCTATTTATTTGGGGGGACTAGGGATCTCTTTTATTACTTGCTTTGTCTCAAAGTGGCTGTTAGTAACTGCAACACTGGTTAGTTTGTTGGTGCTACTGGCCAAAACACAAATGTACACAATTACATGAACAGCTCACGAATAATTGTTCTTAATGCCTGAAAAAACTTGTATTTCTAAGAAGTGAACAAAGTAGATTACAGTTGAAGGATGTTTGGATTAGGAATCATCCCCTAGTCCCCCTAGGAGTCATTTTCATTGCAAACCAATCTTTATAATGTCAGAATCTCAAGCTTCACAGTGTCACCAATTACAGCTTTCTGCAATAGTGGAACAGTGGACTCTCAAGGGATGTCAGTGGATATTTGTCTCTGTAGGCTACAGTGCTTTGTTTAACAAGTTCAAGGAGGCACTAGGAACAGCAACTGTGGAAGCCTAGCTTTCTCCCCAGGGCAATTCCAAAATTAGTGCTCAGATTAGAGGTAGATATGACTCCCTACTGTGTGTCTTCTCTTGAGGTTTAATCACAGCATGGCAATACTAGTAAATCTGCTGCTGCCATTTTCTCTGGGGCACTTTCATTAGGTAGTATAACCCAGGTCCTTGAACTCTTCCCTAGAAAAACAGCTTTACTAGTTTCCTTTCATTCATTTTAACACAGCTTTAACTTTCATCATCACCCCGAGCAAAACCTTGTAGTCAAAATTGAAATATGGATTTAATTGGATTATATGGATTGTAACTGGACTAAACACTTGCCCTGAGGTTGAGATAGGAGTGGAGGCAAACCTGTTGAAAGTCTATAGGTTACAGCAAAATGGGTAAAAAAACAGGGTAATGTCATGGTAGGGGTCTAACTACAGACCACCTAACCAAGAAGAGATGGATGAGGCTTTTTCTGAACAACTAACAAAATCATCCAAAGCACAAGACTTGATGGTGATGATGGAATTCAGCTGAGCAGACATCTGTTGGGAAAATAATACAGCAAGGCACAGATTATCCAACAAGTGTTTGGAATGCAATGAAGACAACTTTTTCTTGAAGGAGGTGGTGAAAGGGGAGAGGCTGGTCTAAATATGATTCTGATAAATAGGGAGGAACTGGTTGATATTTGGAAGGTGGAAGGCAGCTTGGGTAAGTGATCACAAAATGACAGAGCCCATGTTTCTAAGGAATGGTAGGAGGGAAAACAGCAGAATAAAAACAATGGACTTCAAGAAGGCAGACTTTAGCAAACTCTGAGATTTGGTAGGTAAGACACTGTGGGAAATAAGTCTAAGGGGAAAAAATGTTCAGGAGAATTGGCAATTTTTTTTTAAAAGAAACATTATTAAGAGCAAAAGAGCACAAGACCCCAATGCATAAGAAAGATAGAAATTATAAGAGACCATCTGTTTTAACTAGGAGATTTTGAATGACCTGAAACTCAAAAAAGAGTCATACACAAAGTGGAAACTAGCTCAAATTACAAGTAACTAATATCTAAAAAAAACCAACAAAAGCATGCAAGGACAATTGGAAAGGCCCAGCACAAAATGAGATTAAACTAGCTAGGGATGAAAAGGGTAACAAGAAAACATTTTACAAATACATTAGAAGCAAAAGGAAGACCAAGGATAGAGTAGGCCCATTACTTAATTTGGAGGAGGCAGGAAAGACAGTAACAGAGAACACAGTAATGGCTGAAGTGTTAAATGCTTTTTTTGTTTCAGATTTCACCAAAAAGATTAGCAGTGATTGGACAATTAGCATAGTGAACATCAGTGTAAATGGAGTAGGATTTGAGTCTAAAATAGGAAAAGAACAAGTTAAGAATTATTTAGACAAGTTAGATGTTTTCAAGTCAGCAAGGCCTAATGAAATACATCTTTGAATACTTAAGGAACTAGCTGAAGACATCTATGAGCCAGTAGTGATTATCTCTGAGATAATCGTGGAGGATGGGAGACATCTCAGAGTACTGGAACAGGGCAAATATACTACCTATCTATAAAAAGGGAATAAGGAACACCCAGGGATTTATAGATCAGTCAGCTTAACTTCAGTACCCAGAAAGATAATGCAGGAAATAATCAAGCAATCAATTTGTAAGCACGTAGAAGAACATGGATTTGTCAAAAACCATGTCAAAACAACCTAATATCCTTCTTTGACATGGTAACAAGCCTAGTGGATGGGGGGAAGTAGTAGATCTTAGTGAGGCTTTTGATACTGTCTCATATAACCTTCTCATAAGCAACTAAGGAAATATAGCTTAGATGAACATGCTATAAGGTGGGTATACAACTGGTTGGAAAATCATACCCAGAGAGTAGTTATAAATGGTTCACAGTGAAGCTGGAAGGGCATATCATGTGGTGTCCCATGGGGTTCTGTTCTGGGTCCTGTTCTTCATAAATGATTTGTATAATGGCATAGAGAGTACACTTATAAAGTTTGCAGATGATATCAAGCCGAGAGAGGTTGCAAGTGTATTGGAGGACAGAAATAGAATTCAAAATGATCTTGACAAACTGGAGAAATGGTCTGAAATAAATAGGATGAAATTCAATAGGGACAAATGCAAAGTACTCCACTTCGGAAGGAATAGCCGACTGTTCAAATACAAAATGAGAAATGACTGCCTAGGAATGAGTAATGCAGAAAAGGATCTGGGATTTATAATGGATCACAAACTTAAATGTGAGTCAACAATATAATACTGTTGCAAAAAAAAGAAAAAATAAACAACAACCCCTAACATAATTCTGGAGTGTATTAGCAGGAGTGTCGTAAACAAGACACAGGAAGTAATTCTTCTGCTCCACTTGGAACTGATAACACCTCAGCTGGAGCACTGTGTCCAGTTCTTGGCATCACACTTTGGGAAAAATGTGGAAAAATTGGAGAAAGTCCATAGGAGAACAAAAAAAAATGATTACAAGTCTAGAAAACATGACCTATGAGAAAAGATTGAAAAAAAACTGGACTTGTTTAGTCTGGAGAAGAGAAGACTGGGGGGAGGCATGACAACAATAAAGAAGAGTGTGATAAATTGTTCTCCTTATCCACTGAGGACAGGACAAGAGGTAATGGAGTTAAATAGCAGCAAGGGATATTTAGGTTAGACATTAGGAAAAACTTCCTAACTGAAAGGGTAGTTAATGACTGGAATAAATTGCCTAGGAAGGTTGTAGAATCTCCGTTGCTGGAGATTTTTAAGAACAGGTTAGACAAACACCTGTCAGAGATGGCCTAGATCAGGGGTGGGCAAACATACGGCCCTCCAGGCCCTCGAGCTCTCGCCAGGAAGCTTTCCCCGCTCCGGCGCTCCAGCCGTGGAGCTGAGTCAGGGTCTCACCCCACTCTGCATGGCTCCCGAAAGCAGCAGTATGTCCCCACTCCGGGTCCTATGCACAGGGGCAGCCAAGGGGCTCTGCATGCTGCCCCTGCCCCAAGCACCACCCCCCACAACTCCCATTGACTGGGAACTGCAGTTTAAATGCCAAAATCCATATAGAGTTGGACCTTGCAAAGGGAATTAAAACCAATAGTAAAAGGTTCTATAGCCATATATATAAGAAGAAAACAAAGAAAGAAGTGGGACCAGTAAACACTGAGGATGGAGTGGAGGTTAAGGATAATCTGGGCATGGCACAATATCTAAACAAATACTTTGCCTCAGTCTTTAGTGAGGCTAATGAGGAGCTTACAGATAATGGCAGGATGACAAATGGGAATGAGGATATGGAGGTAGATATTACCACATCCGAGGTAGAAGCCAAAGTCGAACAGCTTAATGGGACTAAATTGAGGGGCCCAGATAATTTTCATCCAAGAATATTAAAGGAACTGGCACATGAAATTGCAAGCCCATTAGCAAGAATTTTTAATGAATCTGTAAACTCAGGGGTTGTACCATATGACTGGAGAATTGTTAACATAGTTCCTGTTTTTAAGAAAGGGAAAAAAAGTGATCCAGGTAACTACAGGCCTGTTAGTTTGACACCTGTAGTATGCAAGGTCTTAGAAAAAAAAATTGAAGGAGAAAGTAGTTAAGGACATTGAGGTCAATGGTAACTGGGACAAAATACAACATGGTTTTACAAAAGGTAGATCGTATCAAACCAACCTGATCTCCTTCTTTGAGAAGGTAACAGGTTTTTTAGACAAAGGAAACACAGTGGATCTAATTTACCTTGATTTCAGTAAGGCATTTGATATGGTTCCACATGGGGAATTATTAGTTAAATTGGAAAAGATGGGGATCAATATGAAAATTGAAAGGTGGATAAGGAACTGGTTAAAGGGGAGACTACAACGGGTCATACTGAAAAGTGAACTGTCAGGCTGGAGGGAGGTTACTAGTGGAGTTCCTCAGGGATCAGTTTTGGGACCAATCTTATTTAATCTTTTTATTACTGACCTTGGCACAAAAGGTGGGAATGTGCTAATAAAGTTTGCAGATGACACAAAGCTGAGAGGTATTGCCAATACAGAGAAGGACCAGGATATCATACAGGAAGATCTGGATGACCTTGTAAACTGGAGTAATAGTA
This sequence comes from Trachemys scripta elegans, assembly GCF_013100865.1. NCBI lineage: Eukaryota > Metazoa > Chordata > Testudines > Emydidae > Trachemys > Trachemys scripta. Next base: position 71,885,203 of record NC_048300.1, read on the forward strand.
ATAGGATGAAATTTAATAGTGAATAGTGCAAGGTCATGCATTTAGGGACTAATAACAATAATTTTTGTTATAAATTGGGGACACATCAGTTGGAAGTAACAGAGGAGGAGAAGGACCTCGGAGTATTGGTTGATCACAGGATGACTATAAGCAGCCAATGTGATATGGCTGTGAAAAAAGCGATGCATCAGCCAAGGTATTTCCAGTAGAGATAAGGAGGTGTTAATACCGTTATACAAGGCACTGGTGAGACCTCATCTGGAATACTGTGTGCAGTTCTGGTCTCCCATGTTTAAGAAGCATGAATTCAAACTGAAACAGGAACAGAGAAGGGCTACTAGGATGATCCGAGGAATGGAAAACCTATCTTTTGAAAGGAGACTCAAAGAGCTTGGCTTGTTTAGCGTAACCAAAAGAAGGCTGAGGGGAGATAAGATTGCTCTCTATAATATATCAGAGGGATAAATACCAGTTAGGGAGAGGAATTATTTAAGCTCAGTACCAATGTGGACACAAGAAAAAATGGATATAAACTGGCCATCAGGAAGTTTAGACTTGAAATTAGACAAAGGTGTCCAACCATCAGAGGAGTGAAGTTCTGGAATAGCCTTCCAAGGGAAGCAGTGGGGGCAAAAGATAAATCTGGCTTCAAGACTAAGCTTAATAAGTTTATGGAGGGGATGGTATGATGGGATAGCCTAATTTTGGCAATTAATTGATCTTTGACTAATAGCGGTAAAAATGCCCAATAGCCTGTGATGGGATGTTAGATGGGGTGGGATCTGAGTTACTACAGAGAATTCTTTCCTGGGTGTCTGGCTGGTGAGTTTTGCCCACATGCTCAGGGTTTAGCTGATCACCATATTTGGGGTCAAGAAGGAATTTTCCTCCAGGGCAGATTGGTAGAGGCCCTGGGGATTTTTCACCTTCCTCTGCAGTGTGGGGCACGGGTCACTTCCTGGAGGATTCTCTGCACCTTGAAGTCTTTAAACCATGATCTGAAGACTTCAACAGCTCAGACATCGGTTGGGGTTTGTTACAGAAGTCGGTGGGTGAGATTCTGTGGCCTGCGTTGTGTAGGAGGTCAGACTAGAGATCATAGAGTCTATGACTCTATGACAATGGGAGCTGCAGGGGTGGCACCTGCAGACAGGGCAGCATGCAGAGCCACCCGACCGCACCTCCTCATAGGAGCCAGAGTGGGGACATGCTGCTGTTTCTGGGAGCCGCTTGAGGTAAGTGCTGGCAGAGACTGGCCCCCAGGTCCCCTCCCGCGCCCCTGCCCTAGCCCTGATCCCCCGCCCATCCTCGAACCCCCTCGGTCCCAACCCGGAGAACCTTCTGCACCCCCACCCCTCATCCCCAGCCCCATACCAGAGCCCACATCCCCAGCCAGAACCCTCCCGCACTCCAATCCCCAATTTCATGAGCATTCATGGCCTGCCATACAATTTCCATACCCAGATGTGGCCCTCGGGCCAAAAATTTTGCCCACCCCTGGTCTGGATAATACTTAGGACTGCTTCAGTGCAGGGAACTGGGAAAGATAATGTATCAAGGTCCCTTCCAGACCTACATTTATATAATTCAATGAACTAGCAGAACTACAAATCTTTGTGCTTGACTCTGCATGGTATCCTCCCAGGCCTCAGCAAAACTTGATATTTTCTGCTGCTTATCCAAGTCTCTGGCCTTCACTGCCCACCTTATGATGTTGTCAGACGCTTTTCCTGCTGTTTCCCGCTGAAAGACCCCAGTCCAATCTCTGACCCTCCCCCACATTCTCTGTTCTCTTCCACCTTCCAACTCTTTTCTACTGCGTCCCACCTACACTTGATCCCTGAGACGTCTCAGGTCCCTGACCTTCTGACACAGCTCTCTGAATGGATCTATGTCCAAGATTACATCCTTTGTTGCACCTTCTGCTGGCTCGTTCCTTAGTTTTGAAGGTTCCCCATTTTTTTCTAGTACCTGCACATGGAGAAAGGAAAGATTCCATGCAACCACGCTTTTAATTCCTGCTGCTGTGCTCCCTCTGCTGGTGTTAAATGATCAAGCTCTGTGTCTCCTGCGTGTACAGAATGTAGATTTAATCAAATGTATTAAATAATACTTTATATTCATAGTACAATGCATCAGAGGTTCTCAAGAAGCCTTAGAAATGTTTGTGAAATCAAGTCTCACAACATCCTCATAGTATCAGAGGGGTAGCTGTGTTAGTCTGAATCTGTAAAAAGCAACAGAGGGTCCTGTGGCACCTTTAAGACTAACAGAAGTATTGGGAGCATAAGCTTTCGTGGGTAAGAACATCATTTCTTCAGATGCATCCTCATAAGTATCAATAATTACATTCTGCAGGAGAAGTTTTTGGCACAGAGTTCACCGCTGCTCCTCGGTCCCTCCTATTCTCTGCCTGTGACATGTAATAGTTTAGTCTCCTTTGGGCTATAATTCTTTGATCTAATGTCAGTTGTTGGGTTTAGTGTGCAGGTGCTGGGTGAGCTGGTGGTGATGATGTACAGGAGGCCAGACTAGGTCCTGTCTGGCCTTAAACTCTATGACACTAAAGGTATGTCTACAATACAATAAAAGACCTGTGGTTGGCCCCTGTCAGCTTCCTCTGGCTTTCCAGGCTCAGGCTGAGGGGCTATAAAACTGTACTGTAGACTTTTGGGTTTGAGCTGAAGCCTTGGCTCTGAGAACTCGGGGATGGAGGTCCCAAGAGCCTGGGCTCAAGCCAACCTGAATTTCTACACAGCAAATTAACAGCACCGCAGCCTGAAACCCTGAACATATTCATAACAATTTTGTTGCCCACCAGCCTGAATCAGCTCACCTGGGAGGTCTTTTATCACAGTATTGATGTACCCTAAATTACTTATTGAAGGTCACACAGGAAATCTGTGCCAGAAGCAGGAATAGAACACAGCTCTTCTGGCTAGTAATCCTGTGCCATAAGAATCAAACTCTCTTTCCTCCCACCATAACATTAGGATAAGCAGACAAATACTCACAGCAAAATGATATAGGACTGGGTTAAATATGTGCATCAAATAACTTATTCACCAGATTAGTCTTTCATATTTTTTCTGTTCACTTAGTTAACAATGAGCAAAGTTTGTTTTTTCCCCCTATGAATGCGGGCTTTTTGGCATGTCACCTGCACTGAACTGGTTTTCCCTCCTCCCATTAATATTGGTTACATATGCTTAATGGATATTCCCAAAGTAGGAGTCAAGAAAATGGATTTCTAACTAAGATACATCTATATATAGTATTTTCATGTGTCAATATTCTGTGAAAAATTATGCTTATAATTATATCTGTCCATTTTGTGTATGCATGTTACAACTTCTGCTGTGAGAATTTTTCTGTTCCTCCACAGTGTACACATTGTTCCTTTTCTTGTGAATGACATTCATCTGAAGCCAAAAATACCCACAAGAAACATGTTGACTTCCTCCTTTGCTACAGTACTCTGAGATGTCAGAAGAAAACAATTAAGGTAATGAGAGCTAAAAGGGGGATGCTAAAAGAGCTCATGTTTATGGAGTGTTACACTAGAGTTGTGCTAAACCATCTGTGGAAAGAATTTAGTTGCCTAATGGTACAGTGCAGAGCATCACCCAGTTCAGTTACTCATATGCTAAGCTTCTGTCTCCCACAGTACATTTAAATTAGACACAATGCAAATAATTTCAGCAATCAGACACAGAAGGAATGGTTTGCTTCAAGTTCCTTATTCCTCAGTTTGGGTTACATCTAATAACATGTTATCTTGCATTAAAAACAGGCAATATTTAGTGTGAGACATTGGGCCAACAATATCATTGCCATTCAGAAAATATGTCTGGAAGATGATTAGCAAAAGTTATTCACTGATAATGGACATACAAGGTGGGTGAGGTAATATCTTTTATTGGACCAGCTTCTGTTATTGAGAGAGTTTTTCAAACTACACAGAGCTCTTCTTTAGGTCTGGGAAACTCAGGGCATGGCTACACTTGCAGATGTAGAATGCTATGAGTTAAACCAGCCTTCGGACAGCGCAGTAGGGAAAGCGCTGCAGTGTGTCCGCACTGTCAGCTGCAAGCGCACTGGTGTGGCCACATTTGCGGCACTTGCAGCAGCATTTGAAGCGGTGCATTATGGGCAGCTATCCCGCAGAGCACCTCTTCCCCTTCTGGTGCTGTGGGAAGGGGGTGGGGGGGCAGGGCATTCTGGGTCCTGTCCCAACGCCCCGTGATGCATCGCTTCGCATCCCAGCAATCCCTGTGCTTCCGTCCACATTTGACGCCATCTTTCAATGTTTTTTGTACTGCGCGCTCTATCTTTCCTTTCGGTCTGCGGTAATGGATCCCGACGTGCTGAAGAATATGCTGATGGGTCTCACCAGCACGTCACGTTTGGCAATCGAGTTACTCCTTAAGCTACAAACTGACAGTGAGGAGTCCAACGATGATATCGACTCATGTAACGCATACGTCACGAGCTTGCTTGTGGCATTCACGGACATGCTCGCCACCGTGGAACACCACTTTGGGGCTCGGGAAACAAGCACTGAGTGGTGGGATCACATCGTCATGCAAGTCTGGGATGATAAGCAGTGGCTGCAGAACTTTCAGATGAGAAAAGCCACTTTCGTGGGACTGTGTGAGGAGCTCGCCCCCACCCGGTGGCACAAGGGCACGAGATTGAGAGCTGCCCTGCTGGTGGAGAAGCGGGTGGCTATTGCAATCTGGAAGCTGGCAACTCCAGACAGCTATCGATTGGTCACTAACCAGTTTGGAGTGGGAAAGTTGACCGTTGGAATCGTGTAGATGGAACTTTGCAGGGCCATTATTCGCATCCTGCTCAGAAGAACCATGATTCTGGGTAACATTCATGACATGGTGGCTGGCTTTGCACAGATGGGTTTCCCTAACTGGGGAGGGACGATAGATGGAACGCATGTTCCAATTCTGACACCAGCCCACCTAGCCTCCAAGTACGTTAATCAGAAGGGGTATTTCTCTATGGTTCTCCCGGCGCTTGTGGATCACCATGAGCGTTTCATTGACATTAACGCAGGTTGGCCTGGAAAGGTGCATGATGCATGCATCTTTTGGAGCACTGGCCTGTTCAGGAAGCTGCAAGCAGTGACTTTTTTTCCAGACCAGAAGATCACTGTAGGGGAAGTCGAAATGCCCTTTGGGTCCCTGGAGACCCTGCTTACCCTTTACCTACACAGGGAGCCTTGACAGCAGCAAGGAGCAGTTCAATAACAGACTGAGTTGGTGCAGAATGACTGTGGAGTGTGCTTTTGACCATTTGGGCGCTCTCTGTATGGGAAGCTGAACCTGGCTGATGACAACATCCCCGGGATTATATCTGTGTGTTGTACCCTCCATAACATTTGTGAAGGGAATGGTGAAAGATTCACTCAGTCATGGAACTCGGAGGTTCAGTGTCTGGAGGCTGAATTTGAACAGCCAGAGAGCAGGGCTATTAGAGGGGCCCAGCGCGGGATTGCAAGAATTAGACATGCCTTGAGGGAGCAATTTGAGGCTGAAAGCCACCAGTAATGTCTGGCGCCCTGCACGGGAGTGAAGTGCAGTGGTTCCAATGTTAGTAGGAATCTGTGCTTGCTACACTGACTTGCAGTGCCTCTTGCTTTCCTGGGCTAAGGTATATTTTACTTAATGCAATAATAAAGAATGTTTTCAAAGCCAAAAAGCCATCTTTTTAAAATAAAATTCATTTATTGAAAAGAAACATAACTGCTTGGGAAACAGAAAGGGCAAGGGGGTGGGGTGGGGAGCAGTTCAATCACAGATTTGCGTATGTCCTGTTCTCATACTCAGCCTTCCTGTCTCGAGTACTGTGCAATGAGTGCTGCACTTCAGGCTGGCTATATTGCATGGTGTTGGGGGTTGAGTGAAGTGGGTAAGGGTTGTAGTTTGCAGGGTTGGGTGGTAAAGCTACAGGCGTTGGAGGCTGCTGGTGGCCATAAGAACCCAGATGTTGGGGAAAGTGGGTTGGAGGTGACATGGGGGCACAAGGGAAAGAGTTTTTGGACAAGGGCTGCAGGGAGCGGGGGTGCGGTAGTGCTCCGCCTGCATGGCTACGAGCGCCTGGATCGAGTCCGCTTGGTGCTCCATAATGCTTATCAGCCACTCTGTGGTTTGGTGCCGGTGCTCCGCGCTTTGGTGCTGGCACTCCGCATTCTGCTGGCAGAACCTCCTTTCACTCTCCCTTCACTCCTGCGCTTTTTAATTTTCATGAGGGGACTGCTGCATTACTTCATGCAGCATGTCTTCTTTGCTTCTACATGGCCTCTTCCTAATTCTTTGGAGTCTTTCAGATGGTGATAACACGGACGGTTGAGATCTCAAGGTTGCATCTGTAAAGGCAAAATGCAACACTTAACAGAGGCAGCATTGTTCACACCAGACAGAGCAATGATTCCCCTGTACTTAAAGACACAGTCTACACAATAGCAGAATTTGCCCATCCTAAAGCGAGCGCACATAATTCACAGGAGCCCCAAAATGGTGAGTAAGCACAGGGTCAAGGGGACTGATTGTTTCACTGCCATACTGTCCTCTGGGTTTCTTGGGTAGAGCCAACAGCGGCAGGGGCCCCTATACTGAACACTGTTCCCACATTTTCCACAGGAGTTCATCCTAGAAGATATCTTGCTGATGAGGGTGACCTGGGAAGCAAAAGAGGGTCTTCTACTACAATGCGGCTTCCGCCCTGGCCCATACGCAGCTTGCCCAATGGTCCCCCCAACCGTCACAGCACTGTGGCGTGGACATGTTAGCCTTACTGGGACAAGGACCACAGTAGTGCTCCCAAGGAACCTGCGCAAGCATATTGCACGGCTTCTGGATGAGACCTTTGAAGAGATCACTGAGGTCAATTACCGTGATGTGAGTGAGCACATCAACGCCCTAGTCCGCATCTAGGCATGAATGCAGCCCTAATCCTCCTTGCCCCAAGAGCTCACACCGAATAACTTCCTTCCCAAAATAAAAGCCGCTTACCAGGCATGTCCTCTGGTGTTTGTCCTTTCCCAAGCACCGGCCGCTGCGACGGGCTACCGTCCTCCTGGCTTGAGAACAGCTCCTGGCTGCATGCATCTAGGGATGCTGGGGTGTCTTCCTCCTCCTCAGCAGCCTTGGTCCCGCTTTCCTCCTCCTCCTGGCTTGTTGAACTGAGCTCTGAAGTGTCCATGGTGGTCCTTGGAGTGGAGGTGAGGTCACCCCCCTAGTATTGCATCCAGCTCTTTGTAGAAATGGCAGGTTGCGGGGGCAGCACTGGAGCGGCGGTTTGCCTCCCGGGCTTTGCAGTAGGCATTCCACAGGTCCTTCACTTTAACCCTGCACTGCAGTGCGTCCCAGTAATGGCCCCTTTCCATCATGTCCCTTGATATCTGCCCCAAGGTATCGTAATTCTGACGGCTGAAGCGCAGCTGGGACTGGACAGCTTCCTCCCCACAAACACTAATGAGGTCCAGCACCTCACCATTGCTCCATACTGGGGATCACCTGGCACGTGGAGGCATGGTCACCTGGAAAGATTCGCTGAGAGCACTCCATGCCTTGCTGAGCAAACAGGAAGGGGATTTTCAAAATTCCCAGAGAACTTAAAGGGCAGGTCTGACTGTTGGTCACCTTAGGGCAGGGCGGTAGGGTTCAAAGTGATGACCAGAGTGGCAAGAACAGGCATTGAGGGACACTTCTGGAGGCCGATCAGAGCACATTAACAGACCAGGGTGTTCCAGCCAGGGCGTACCAAGCGTTATGCCTCTCATGGAGGTGAAGTACCAGGAGCGCTTCAGCCGCAGAGTCAGAGAGCTCTACGTGCCTTACCAGTGTGGACGCATTGTGAGTTAGAGAGCATGGGGCTGCTTTAATGAGCTCTAACTCTCAAGTGTAGCCATGCCCTTATTCAGAGTGTCACAGCTAAATACAAGATGAAGCAGATTGTTTAGCATAAGTAGTTAACATATATTTCAAGGGACTATACAAGGTGAAGTGGCCTTTTAACACCCCTCCAATCATAGGGAGAAAAGGAGCAGGGTGGGGAGGAGGGAGGAAAGGGAGAAACTGGTGAGGGGGTGTTGTTAGTGGGTTACAGATTGTTTGTTTGTAATAAGCCATAAATTCAATCTCTATTCAGACAGATTCACACAGGAAGATTATTAAAGAAAAAAACACTATATCACCTGTGCACGAACAGTTTTCACAAAGTGATCACTCGATATCTGATTTATCAGTCCTCGTCCTCAAAGGAAACCTGCACAACACTTTTAAAAGACAAGCCTATGAGCTTAAATTCATAACTTTGCTAGACACTAAAAATCATGGACTGAATAGAGACACTGGATTTATGGATTTTTACTAAAGCTATGAGTCAGTCGGAGAGGTCACAGATGCCATGATTTTGCATGATCTCTGTGACTTCAGCCCTGGGCAGTGGGGCTCGGGCTTCCATGATTTATTGTTTATTGCCCATGTCCTGTGCATGACTTTTAGTAAAAGTACAATGCCAAAATCTTAGCCTTACTTATTACAACAATCTATAAACTACTAACAACTCCCACAGCTGCTTTCTCCCCTCCCCCCTATGATTGGAGGAGTGTTAATGGGCCTCTTCACCTAAAATGGTCCCTTGAAATATGTGTTAACTACTTACGTCAGTGGTTTTCAACCTTTTTTTTTTCATTTGCGGACTCCTACAAAATTTCAAATGGAGGTGTGGACTCCTCTGGAAATCTTAGACATAGTCTGCAGACTCCACGTGGTCCCCGGACCATAGATTGAAAACCACTAACATGCTAAACCAGGGGTCGGCAACCTTTCAGAAGTGGTGTGGCGAGTCCTCATTTATTCATTCAAATTTAAGGTTTCTTGTGCCAGTAATACATTTTAACATTTTTAGACGGTCTCTTTCTATAAGTCTATAATATATAACTAAACTATTGTTGTATGCAAAGTAAATAAGGTTTTTAAAATGTTTAAGAAACTTCATTTAAAATTAAATTAAAATGCAGAGCCCCCCTGACCGGTATGAGTGCCACTGAAAATCAGCTCGCATGCCACCTTTGGCACACGTGCCATAGGTTGCCTACCCCTGTGCTAAACCATCTGTTCCACCTTGTATTTAGCTGTGACACTCTGAATATATTTCCCAGACCTGAAGACGAGCTCTCTGGAAGCTCGAAAGCTTGTCTCTCTCACCAACAGAAGTTAGTTCAATAAAGATATTACCTCACCCACCAGGTCTTTCTAATATCCTAGAACTGATACAGCTACAACACAGCATACAGTCACTGAAAATGGGTCATTTATGAGCAGATAATTCCAACCTGTGGCTAATTTAGTATCTGATTCCCTCTCCTCACATCTTCCCCCTTATGCTTCTATTTGTTTCTCAGTCCGTACAGAGGTGGAAATTCTTGTCATCCAGTACTAGCAAAAATACCAAGCTACTTTAAAGTGATGCACCTTTTATATCCTACCCTGTGGAGCAATCAACAGAGACATATGCCTGACTCTGTGGGAGTGCAAGATACGTTGGCCAACAAGTTCTTTCATCTTAAAACACAGTGTGACATACAGGTGCTCATACAGCAGCTATTCTTAAGGGACCAGGCAACCTTTAAAACCGCAGGCAGGGTAAGCAGTTTTAACTGACAGATCACTGAAAGAAAGACTATGAATTATTTCAACAGTACTAAATCAGATGAATGATCAATCGAGATGGTTAAGTGAGGTCTTTAAAGACTCACTAAAGAAACACAAAAGAATTGGAAATCTAACAGCTGTGTGCGGTATTCTGAATATTGCAAAAATAGATTTCTTTAAATAAAAATCTGCCTTGATGATTTTTTTTCTAAAACAAGAAATGTAAAGAAGCATTAATTTTCACTACAACATCTTGATTTAAGACATGCTTTGTTCAGGAATGGTAGATTTTTCATGCTTTATTCTGCTAACTGGATGGTGTGAAATAAAAACTATCAGCATTTTTCAGATCCATATGTTTCCATATTTATTTTATTTTAATTCACAGAATATATCTGTAGCGGGGTGGACACCCGCTCCTGCCCTGAGGGGCTTAAAACAGCCCTAGGAAAGGGCTGTGCCAGGAGAAAACAGTCACTGGGCTGATTGGGGGAAGCAGGCAGAGCTGCGGCCATGCCCCAAACAGAGCCCAGCTGGCCCCTATATAAGAGGCTGGGAGTGAGGCGCTCAACAGTCTTTCTCTAGCTGTAGAGGGAGACCAGCCTGGCTACAGGGAGCTAGAGACAGGGTACCTGAGTGGAGCAGGGCTGGGGAAAGGCAGAGGAGCTGGGGAGCTCCAGCCTGGAAAGCCCCAGGCTGCGGCCTAGCATAAGGCTAATAGATACTGGGGGTTGCAGAGGGCAGCCCAGGGGTAGGCAAAGGTAGCAGGGCCAAACCCAACCTTGCCTGTGTTGAGTGGCTTATACTGAAGTCTGCCCCAGGGGTGAGTCCCACGTCACTACAACATCCAATCAGTTTGTTCATATTAAAGATAGGGATTAGTAACTAGAGACACATAAAGAACAGGAGTACTTGTGGCACCTTAGAGACTAACAAATTTATTGTAGTATAGACATCCAGGATGCTTGTAGTGCCCTCCTAGTACTTTAAAATTATTTATGTCCTGCAGAAAATGTTTCACTTGAATAGGAACACCATGATAGTCAATGGTCAGCCCCTTACAATCAGGAAACTCCCTGCTGAGCAGATGGGATTTTTTCATGGCTTCAGTGTTTGCAGTAAAATCTAAAAATGTTTAATTAACTTTTTTGTCTTTTAATTGTTTTCTTTATAAGTCAGCTGGTGCCTAATCCTGCAAACCACTACAAGCAAGTTTAATGCACAGGATGTGGTTAGCAAGAAGATCTAGAGGGCACACACCATTTCTTTTTGGAACAGCACAAAGATGTGCTCTGGAATGCCTCTGTACCCAGACACTATGTTACACTGTCCTGTCCCATCTAACTTTAAAGTGACCCTCTTCCTTTGTGAAACGTTAAAGTGAGCCTTTGAGATGCCCAGTGCAAGTTCCTTGAATTGCTCTTCCTCTTCCCTGATTTCATTAACTCTTATACTTGTAAAAGAGGCAACAGTCTTCAGAAATATTTTTTCCTTGTGCTTAAATACAAATCCATGGATTTTATGTGATTGTAATAATAATGTTTTGCAGGACAGACTCACAAGAGAAGCCCACTTTAATCATTAATGTAGAGACTAGGTATATACATCTGCAGCCTTTCAAAGTGAGTTAAATTATATCATTTGAAACAAGCGATGATTAGCTGATCCTGCCCTTGAATGTTAAGTTGCCCTAACTTTCAATGAAGACTAGTTACTTAAATATAACTCAGCACATTGTGCTGTATTCATATTTTATATACTCGGTCAGCCTGCTCTGAAAAGATTATTGTCACAGTGTGGCTGGCTCTGTGCCAGAGCAATTGCTCCAGTTAAGGGGACAACGGCTACACCTGGGCTATTAAGGGTCAGAGGGAGTTCAGCGAGTGCTAAGCTATAAGAGAACCAGTAGAGCGAAGCTGTAGGGAGAGGAAACTCCCATTGTTCCTGAGGAACGGAGTTAGGGCTGCATAAGAAGAGCCAGCTGAAAGTTTTGTTTTCCTTTGAAGAAGGTAGGCCAAGCCAGGCCAGACCTTGCATCTGCTCCAGGTGCTCTGAGAGCAGGATGGGATAGCAGCTGAGGGAGGAGGAACTGTGCCCAGGTTAAGGCTGGGTGGAAGGTTTGTTTTTGTGCTTGATTATTATTATTTTTTTTAACTTTGTGTTACTAAAGAAACCAGATCCCAAGAAGGGTTGTGAGTGGATGAACAAGACTATGTGGAACTTTGCTTAACTAACCTGAAGAAGGGGAAAACTGGGCAGGGCCCTGCAGAGGCACCCCTGTCCATGAAGTGGCATTTGAGTGGACCACCATGTTAACAAGACAGATTTCAGTGGTAACAAGTCAGAAAAAAATGGCACTTTACATGTGTAAATGTGTTGTACCTCTACTAATACTTACCAATGTTCAGTTACTCTGCTGCTCTGACTAGATATATCATCTCCTCAAGTTGTTGTTCTTGTTCTTATTTGCAGATAATAGATTCCTAAATGTGCTAGTCTGAGATCTCATTTCCATTGTGCTAGGCTCTGTACAAATACAAAGTATGAGATGATCTCTACCCCAAAGCACTTCCAATCTAAATAGGCAAAGGCCAAAGCGAAGAGAAGTGACTTACCCAAGGTCACACACAACATATCAGTGATGGACCCAGGAACAGAACTTAGGTCTCTGGAGGTTGGTCTAATAAACTGTCTGCTGGACCACACACTTTCTTGTTCTTTGCAGAGGGGACATGAGGGAAATTGGAGGGTTTAGACTCTGAGAGCACATTATGGAGAAAAAAATCATGCTGCTACTTCTGTAGGAAACCTGGGGGGGTGTGAGCAGAGAGGGAAGGAATCAATTATAGGCCAAGATCACTTGTACTGGAGTCTATTATTCCCTTACATTTTGGCCTGTCTGCAAGAAACAGTGGCCCTGGTTTCTGGCTGATCCATTCCAACAATCCGTGTCAAGCACAGGAAGATACAACATAACACCAGCAACCAGTTCTGCAGAACTGTCCTCCTCTTCCACATTGAGGATATGACCCACAGTTTGTCCAGTGTTTATTTTTGTGTATTTCATCTTTTTATCTGTATTTCATCTGTGTGTGCGGGGGGCCAGAGGGGGTCGGGGTTGGGAGGTGTGTGTGTCCATATTTGTATAAATTTAGCATGTATTAATACTTAACTGGTATTTGCATAGCCTCTTCCCTGTTCAAAGCACTGCAGGCCTAATCCACAGTCCACTGAAGTGAGTGGAGACACACTCATTGACTTCAATGGGCTTGGGATCAAGACCTAAATAACTAAACTTCACAGCTATCTGATGTGTGTGACCCTAAGTATTTCTGTATTCACACTGTACACATTATTGTAATAGTCTTTGAACAAAATATGCCTTGTGAGGCAGCATTTGAAAACTAATAACTCACTGATCATTATTCATATATATTCTTGCATGATGTATGCATCCAGTCGATATTAAGAGGTTTCAGAGTAGCAGCCGTGTTAGTCTGTATCCGCAAAAAGAAGAACAGGAGTACTTGTGGCACCTTAGAGACTAACAAATTTATTAGAGCATAAGCTTTCGTGGACTACAGCCCACTTCTTCGGATGCATCCGAAGCTGTAGTCCACGAAAGCTTATGCTCTAATAAATTTGTTAGTCTCTAAGGTGCCACAAGTACTCCTGTTCTTCTTTTTTCGATATTAAGAGTTTATGGATAGATGCTGGAATTACGACTAAAGTGTGTTTAAACCAGGCACGTTGGGGGATTTGGTAAACAGGTCTGCTTTAGACAAAGGAATATATATTTGATTTTCTGACCAGTCTAATTTTCCGTCAAAGACAATGAAGGTCCATTTTTACATATTAGGTAAACAAAGCTACTAAGCTAACAAGTTGGGGAAGAAAGAGCATGGAGCTTCCTTCACCACCCAACTCCTTGTCACCTTCCTTACTGCTTGAATGAACTTTACCTTGAGGGGTAAACCTCAGAAGAATCCATTTTAAAGGATAACTGGTCTATGAAGACCGGGAATCTGAACCTCAAGTGGTAAGCAATTGAATCAACCAATTGTATACAATATCACTGTATGATAAGAGTGTATATCTTGAGGTCTTTTCTGAAAACAAATGACACGGTGGTGATTAATAGTATTGTGAAATGCATGTATTAGCACTATATATGAGGAAATATGGGTACTTAATGATATTATGCTTTAAAATCTGTGGCCAAACAGTGAGAAGCATGTTCCCTCCCAGACAGGGCAGAGAGAGGGCAGCTATTTTCCTGTCCTCTATCTAAACTAAGCATGGTGGCATCGAAACATACTGGGGGATGGGAAGCTCAGGAGGGGGTCATCTGCTTCTTGAAACAAAGTCACTGAACTTTGGAAGAAATAATCAAAGACAGAAGCTATCTTTGGCATCAATCACTAGCCAGACATGAGGGACCAGAGCTCTTGCAAGCTGAAAGATGTGTCCTTCAGCCAAACAGGGGGTTGATGTCTCTGGAAACTGAATAGAGATGAGAAACCATCTTGACTAAAGCTTGTACCTTGATTAAATTTTAGACTTTTAGATGCATGTTTTCACTTTTATTTGCTTGTAACCCTTTCTAACTTAATTCATTTTATGTGGCATCACTTAAGCTACGTCCTAGTGTTAATAAATTTTGTTTTATTTTTACTATAACCAGTTCAACACCTTTCCCTTCAAATACAGTATTAAATTAAGTTAACTCAAGTTAATAAGCTGTGATGTGTTTTTGTGTCTCTAAAGGAACAAACAAACCTTACTACTTCTCTGAACTGTCCAGGGAAGGGCTGGAACTTAAAAATCCGGGACTGGAAGTGTGTTTGGGTCACTCTGCATGTCGTAATAAAGGCTTGTGGAAGCCAGACTGGGGATGTGGGGCTGTAGACAGGCTGCTGGGGTCAGAACTACTCAGCCAGGGTTGTCTAGCACAGATACTCAGGGTGTGACCTACATGCTGGTAGGCTGGCTGTAAGCATCCCAGTCTGGGAGTTGTAGCAGCAAAGCATTGTGAGGCATGTTGAGAACAAAGTAGTCGATGATGATTACAAATAAATGCAAAAAAGCTGTAAAATGTATTTTTTTCTATAATACCTTGCTGCGTTATAGGGACATTGCAAGGGTTAGTTAGTTAGGTGTTTGAAAAGTGCACTGAGCTCCACAGGTGGAAATTGTGTTAGAAGTGCAACGTGTCCTTCATTATTAATAATAATGATAATTATAATTAATAATTCAGGATAGGATTTTCAAGGGGGCCTAAAACACAAAACTCTCATTGCATTTCAATAGGAGCTGGGCACCTACATAGCTCAGTTTTACATAGCTGGGCACCTACATAACTCTACCCTAAACAATACTATTCTATCTACATCCATGACCTCCTTCGCTGTAATATTTGAGCATACCTGAAGAAATACAAAAGCTAAGTAGGCACATACAGTTAGTAAGTAGACATTCTAATTATGTAAACATTTCAACTCCATGCTGAGACCCATCCAACTATTGTGCTTGCATTTAGGCATGTGAACAATGTCATTGCCCTTAAGCATCACCTGTTAAAAATGTTATTGTACATGCAAGTGCAATAGCATGACCTCTAAGAATGTAATTGCCAAACACAAGGGCATCTATTTGAATACTTTTAAGCCCATTATGTTCCAGTGCTATTTACATTTTCTATGCTAGAAAAAGGTTTCCAAATTTAATATTTGAAAGACAGTAAATTATGACTGTGTTTAATTTCTGTTCTGAACAGGGACACAGCTATTTTTACAAAGCAGACACTGTTTCTTTATTCACAGGCATGAATCATGAATCTATATATTCATGGCTTGAAAAATTCTTTTTCAGATCTTGTTTTTTGTTTTCTGATCTGCAGTTTCTTGTGGTTCCCCCCAACCAAACAATCCAGTATCTCTAGCTATCACTGGACAGTATATTGAGCTCTTCTGATTCTCTTTTTTCCAAAGAGAGAAAACCATGCACATGAATTAGGCTTTTCTTCTATATTGGGGATACTGTTTGCCCCCGAGCTATTCTGATAGTCCTTATGTTAGCATTTGTGGAAACCAATAGGCCAGATTTTTCCTGTTATTTCTTGAGAACTGATTCATGTGTCTATGAGTGGCCTTCTGCTTGGGAAAAGTCCCATAAATTTCAGGTGGCATTGCTTCCTTCATATTCATTCCAAAATAATTTGAGTCTTGAATTAATGATTACCTTTCTCTTAGTCAGTACTGAGCACAAAACTGGTACTTCCACCAGGGCCGGATCTAACTTTTTTGCCGCCCCAAGCAAAAAACAAGAGCGTCGCCCCTCCGAACCCGCCCCCCCCCCAGCGCCGCGCTGCCGAAACACGCCCCCCCCCAGTGCCGCGCCATGCCGCCGAAACAAAAACAACCCACCCCCCCCAAGCGCCACCCAGCCGAAACAAAAACAACAACAACAAAAAAACCTCGAGTGCTGCCCCGCCAAACCAAAAAAACCCCAAAACACCCAAGTGCCCCCCGGCACCCCAAGATTGGCCGCCCCTTACAAGGTGCTGCCCCAAGCACATGCTTGGTTGGCTGGTGCCTGGAGCCGGCCCTGACTTCCACTTACCAGTGTTTATTACTTACAATTTATATTCCCCAGAGACTCAGGGTGAGACTATTTCAATGTGACTAACATTCAGCTTTGCCTCCTGGGGTCAGGGCTCTGTTTGATGTAGATAACAGACTATCAGAGGGGTGTTGTCTATCGTTTTGTCAGAAGATGTTGTCTTAAAAGCTAGGAGCCAAACAGTGGCATTAACATAAGAATGTGGCGGTGTTACACAACTGCCCCACCCTGAGCAGGCGCTACCATCTTGGTACAGCTTGGTACCTCTGTGCCCTCTAGGCTGGGGTGTAGGGTTCCATGGCCATGACTCCTCTCTGCCCCTCAGCATCAAGGGAACAGTTTTGCACTCCCTGGTTGCAGTGTCTGCAATTGCAACAGACCTTTGCAGGCTGAAGAAGGCTGGGAGAGGCTCCCCATGTGCTCCTTCTGTGCACAAACCTGTTATAATCTGGCCCCAGAAGTCTGTCACAAATAAATCTAAGGTGGTGAACTGCTAGGGTTGCTAAATGTGAATTGGCATAGCAGCTGTTGCACTGTCAGCCTTTTGGGCCAGTTTGCAGTTCTAGGCTTTGTGGAAATTAACTAGTGACCTACCAGGAACATGTTATTTCCTCATAGTTTCCCAGATGTGTTATTTAATAAAGCTGAAGCCTAATTAAACCACTTTCCTGGTATCTTGTATTTCTTCCTGCAGTGCCTAAGACAGTGTATGCATTTACTTTTATACTCTGCCCTGTGTTGTATGTGTATACTATAAAATACATAACAATCTTGTAAAACTGATCTACATTGAAATAAATGTATTTACAGTATTAGGTTTCTTTTTGGAACAAAGAAACCTTATTGTCATTGCATCCTCCCGGTTATCTCCAGACTCAGCCTCAAATCAGGAATAAAGACATAGATCACTATTGTATCAAGTATGACTGCCATATTGAATGAATGTGATAGCTTCAATCTTAAAGCCTACACTGCTCAGGAGAACTAAGGCCTAAGAATTTATTCTTCGCTTCTTGATTCCGTTGTGTTTCTGCTGAGTTCTTTTCATGTCTATATATCCATGCTGTCAGAGTGCTCGGCAGGAGGATGAAAAGCACCGCATTTCCCTTGTGGTGGGAGTTTTAAAAGAAAGTAAAGCATTGTGAATCATCTGAAACAGGAAAGTATATAAGCTGCAACTCTTGGCCTTTGTAGTTTAGCTGGTGATCCAACTCGGGGGCTATTTGAATACTTTCTGGAATGATGCCTAAAAAACCTTAATGCAATATTTGGTTATTTCTTTGTGACACTCTGGCTTTTTAAAATATTTTTTTATGATCTTCCTTCAAATAATATGTGTGGTAAAACATCAGCCATTTTCTGTTGCATACTATTTTGTGCACATGTGTATTTTTGTTTGTTTGTTCATTTTAAACAGTACTATAACAATTGTTTTCCAAGTGCCTTCAGGTCAGCTCTGGAGCTAAAGAATAAACCAGGTACTGTGACTACTTTCTTCCTTGCTTTCTCTGAAACTTTCATTGTCAATTACTGTGATCAAGGTAAAAACAAAACAAATAGGGTTTTCAAATGTTAAAGCTGCTATATTTCTTCCATTCATTTTCCATAATAGATAGTCACTATTTATATACGACTGATCATCTTCAGTACCACAGTTGCCAACTTTCATGCGTAAATAAACACCCCGACTTTCACAATAAGCCAAAAATCAAGCTAATCCCATTTCAAAATAAAGCTGAAACAAGCCAATCCCTAAGAACCCCAACACTCTCTGTGATTAGATCCCCCCGGCATGCAGTCTGGGACTGTGGTGGGCCCGCTGTGCACCCCCGAGTCTCTCTCCTCGTTGCCCCTGCTCACCCACCCCTTCCCCTTGCTTGCTGGGAGCCAATCAAAAACAAACAAACAAAAAAAGATGAAACAAGCTGCAACAAGCTGCAAGCCCAACAAGCAACTCACAAGCCAATTAAGCAAAAAAAAAAAAGCCCAATTTCTGTGGTGTTTTTTTTGTTTGTTTTTTTTGGTGGGTTTGACATGTCTGTTCAGTACCTAGTTGTTCCAGAGCCAGTCATCCCGTTGCAGAGAGCACACATTAATAAAATACCTTCTTCCCAGAGCTTTGCTGAAATGTTAACATCCTTCATGGTAAGGTGTTTATGGATTATTTTAATCACTAAAGCACTATACATGTTAATTCCATTGAATTAAAACATGAGGAAAATGTGAGTGATCTAGATTGTTACCCAGGAATCTACATGCCAACAGGCTAGATCTTTTCCTAGCTAAGAAAGGTGGCAGGGGCCAGTGTCATGTCCAGAGTGTCATCCTTACCATCCCATGGACACTATATGCAGAAGGTGCCCTGCATAATACTGAGGGTAAATAAAAGGCAGAAATGGAGGCCAAGGAGCTGCTGGCATAGTGTCTCACAGTCCCACCAGATTTCCATGTGAAAATCCAGCTGGGTGTTAAAACAACAAAGCTGTATTAATTTCTCCTGGGTCCCCTCAGGCATAGGTGCCAACTCCATGGGTGCTCCAGGGCTGGAGCACCCATGGAAAAAAATTGTGGGTGTTCAGCACCCACCGGCAGCCCTGCTGATCAGCTCCTCCCTCTTCTCCCCCCCCCCCCTCCCAGTGCCTCCTGCCCGCTGCTGAGCCCTGCCGATCAGCTCCTCCACCTCCCGACAGCATCTCCCGCTGGCCGCAGTCAGGTGTTCAGCGGCGTGAAGGAGACACTGTAGGGGAAGGGGAAGAGTGGGAACAGAAAGAGGCACGGGAGGGACAGAGCGGGGGTGGGACAAGGGCAGGGGGGGTTGAAGGAAGGGGTGGAGTGGGGGCAGTGTCTGGGGCACAGCAGGGGCCAAGCACATTCAGGGAAATCACAAAGTTAGTGCCTCTGCCCTCAGGGGCATCCATGGAGCACATTCACTTTCTGTAAGGTTTTACTGTGAAAGTTTCTCACAAAGCAAAAGTGAAGATCTTGTAGTTTCAAGTCTCTAGAGCAGGGTTTCTCAACCTGAGGGTCAGAAACAGCTGTCAGGAGATTGTGACCATCCTGCCCTTCCCACATTGCTAAATGGGTGGGAGGTCCTAGCTAGATGGGGAGGGCTTCCAGGCATGGGGAACGGTGCGGTGAAAAAGCTGAGAATCGCTGTTCTGATGTTTCCATAGATCCATAAAACAATCATGGGCAACAGTTAACAAGTTGACAGTTCCCCCTCTATACACTAAAACAAAATTGAGTTAAACAAACCAACACTGAATAAAACAAATTTTGATGATTCTTCTATTTTTCTAATTAAATGCTAACTGTGCAATTACTCTAGTGTGCAGTTAACATGAAAACTTACCTTAGGATTTCAGCAAAATTCAGTAAGTAATTACTAGAGTCAGAGTTTTATTCTGAAGCATGTTTGCTTTACTAGGCAGTTTTCAAGTTCAAAGAATTTTTCAGCAGTTCTGCACAATGAAGTGTGTAATTAGTGATGGTAACATTGTCAATCTTGCAATGTCTTTACAGAACATACACCCAATGAAATGTGCATCAGGAAACTGTATGCAGCTTTGGTTGTTGTTGGGTTTTGTTTGTGTTTGCAAACCCCCTGCAACAGCCTACCTGTTCTCAGCATGGTGACTGTGAACTAGCAGAATGAACTGGCCTTAAATGATTTATAAGAAGGAGCCTGGCTTCCTCGGGAATTGTTTTGCATGATGTAACACCACACTTGTGATGCAATGTATTTGAGTTACACGACAGAAGCACATTGGTACAAATCTTGCTTTCATTTTTACATGGGTGTAAGTTCCACTGACTTCAATGGGAACTTCCCCATAGAAGGACAGGTTTTGGCTCTCTAATTAGTCATCAAACTCGTAGCAGAAACTGCTCCACGTGACTTAGGTGACCAATCACACAACATGAGGTTTAATAAATATTCAAAACAAGCAGCCCACAGACAACCAATAGGCACATTACTTGTCCATATTATTCAGTGAAATTCATATGAATTATATGTTCATTTGCAGGAACTGGGACTAGTTGATGGACAATTTGCTAGCCAACCAGGGTCTAAATTTGTAATGATTATTGTAACAAGTAATATGACCATCTCTCACCATCATTATGCTGGTGTAAGCACCATTTACTTTTTTTTATTGTAGATTGTGTCAAAACATGTTGCAAATATTGCAGCTAGCAGATTATGTTCCCCTTTTAATTTGTTTTGTACTACCATTATCTAAAGTCAAAGATTGTTTTTGACTGATAATTTTATTGTTAAAGAATCAATCAAGATTAACTTCTGTATAGTAACAATAATCTACACAGTAGGTTGATCATTGGGTTGTGAAAACATGCAGAATGAATGCTTTTATAGATATGAAAAGTTTTCTGAAAGCAGCAAATGCTTCCAAAATGCATCAGTTCCTTTAGGTCAATGGTATAAGACATTCTTGCTATGCCCATTCAACCCACTACATCCCTGCACTGACTCCAGCTTGAAACATAAGCATCTGCTCTGCGCAGCTGTTCATAACTCTGAGGAATGCTATTAATCAAGTTATATTTTTCAGCTCCAAATAAAAATATTGAACTGTGAAATGGTCAATTATAGCTCAATAACAAAAAATACTGGGAGCCAACAGCATCTAACTGTATCCCTTCATTGTTCTTCCCTACGGTATCAAATACTCTGGGAGGAGTGTATTATGGCAGGATTCAGGAGAGAATGTTCTCACCTGGTTGAATGATTTAATTCTGAACTTTTAAGAACTCACTTAAGGCTGGTCCACACTAACTCCCCAGTTCGAACTAAGATATGCAACTTCAGCTACGTCACACTGACTATTCTGCTGTTTTCCACTGTTTTTGATGTGAGCCCTGCTTCTACAGGTCTCGTGATATTAAGCTAAGACTTAGTTCAACAGTTGTTCTGTCTCTGACCCTTAAATGGCTCCACTTAAACCCTCTTTTTTTTTTCCTGCTTCCCCAGAAGAATGGCCACTTTTAAGTCTGTTATTGAGTGTCCAGGGAGATTTAAGTGCTCTCCTACTGGTTTTGGAATGTTACAATTCTTGATGTCTGATTTGTGTCCATTTATTCTTTTCCATAGAGACTGTCTTGTTTGGTCAATGTACATGGCAGAGGGGCATTGCTGGCACATGATGGGATATATCACATTGGTAGATGTGCAGGTGAATGATCCCCTGATGGTTTGGCTGATTGTGTCCCTTGACTAGATATGCGGACAGAGTTGGCAACAGGGTTTGTTGCAGGAATTGGTTCCTGGGTTAATGTTTTTGTTGTGTGGTGTGTAGTTGCTGGTGAATATTTGCTTCAGGTCTGTAAGCAAGGACTGACCTGTCTCCCAAGGTCTGTGAGAGTGAGGGATCGTCCTTTAGGATAGGTTGTAGATCCTTGATGATACGCTGGAGAGGTTTTAGTGGGGGCTGTAGGTGATGGCTAGTGGCATTCTGTTACTTTCTTTGTTGGGCCTGTCCTGTAGTATGTGACTTCTGGGTACCCTTCTGATTCTTAAGTCAATCTGATTCTTATGGTAGATTCTCTGCTATGGTTACTCTTATAACAAAATCATTTTTCATGTACAACTTCACTCTAAGTAGAGGATTACTCAGTCAAAATGCAGTCTGCACAAAAGGAAGCATAAACACCAGGAGTTCAATCTGGCTGATACTCAATGGTGTTGCATAACAGTACTTCGTGGATAGCCTTTCATATTTTTTAAATATCAAGGATTAGATTCTCTATTGAGAATACCCAGTGGTCCAGCCCTCAGGATCAAGGGGCTGTATTGGCTCCCTGACAACTTCACACCCTCCCTTTTGCACTGAGCAGAGATCAGGCACAGGAAAAAATAACGTTTAATGTTTCTTATGTTTCTGAAGAAAACTTTCCAATGCAGAGTTGTCATTATCTGAGTTCTACAGATAAATGCACTAATAGGTCTAAAGGAAAACCGGACAGCTTCCATTTATCTCAAAGGAATGGTGGCTCTGAAGCCTAATTACAACACTTAAAATGTCAGTGTTGTTTACCATTTTACTGCTGATTATTTTAGCCGAAACCTCTACCTGCCCTAAGATTGTGGGAGGAACTTGTATAAACTACTCCTGACTCCTTTTGTTCTAATCAGATTCCTGATTGAAACAGCTTGGGATTTCCATTATACATCACTCTGCCCTGAAATATGTTACATATTAATTCACTGCAAGTGGTTTTCCTTGGATGAGGGGCTATTAGTTTTGTTTCAAATGTTCTGAAAACTTTTCAAGTCCCCTGCATTGGAAAATGTCTCTATTTGATCATAAATTATCCCTCTGCACGGCACCTGTAGAAACAACTTATATATTAGGGGGTTTAGTTGTATTATCCTCTCATAATTGTATAACCTTTTTTTGAATGTATGAAATGTATTTAAGTTATGGAATTGTTGCACTTTAAAACCAGCAAGTGACTCAGTTTTCTAACAAAGCCTGTTTACTATCTATGATAGAGTGCTTGCCTTGCAAGACCCCCCCTGCTATCTTGTTCTGCAGAACACACAGTTTGAATCAAACCTCCTAAAATATGCAGATAAACAGATTGCATTTTAATGGGATCCTATTTAGGAGGCAGGTGGTGCACACTCTGGCTTTCATATAGACCCTATTTTTATTATATAAGGTTTCTCCTTAGCTTTTACTTCCCAAATGGTTTTATTTAAACAGAAATAATCATTTTTTCTTATGTAGGGCTTGTTTGAAAATGTCCTCCAGGGACAGTAATCACCTTGGTAAATAGGAATGGCTTGCTGCCTCTCTGGTGGGTAAACTGTGTATCTAGCTGTTACTCTGAAACCTGTGTATCTAGCTGCATCTTTTACAATCCTACCAAACCATATTCCTTAAAACAAGCTACCACAAAGTGAAACTAAGAGCTTGTCTATATGGTGGGGTAATGCACACTGTGGCGGTGTGATTTCTAATGCACACTAATGTGTTTGAGTATTAGTTGGTCCGTGCAGTGGCTGGGGCCCTCTAAAAGTTCCTGAGTGCGCTTTACCATAATGCTGTTTGAACTATTTCGAATGAATAGTGAGATTGTTCACAATCTATTGTTGGTACTGCTCCAAAGGGGTCACAGTGCATGCAAACTCAGGGCTGTGGCAAGATGGGAACATAGGAATTGCCAGATGGGATCAGACCCATGGTCCATGTAGTCCACTGTCCTATTTCCAACAGTGCCAGTGTCAGATGCTTCAGAGGAAGAAGGTACAAGAAACCTTGTATTGGACAGATTTTCCCACATCTGCCTACCACATTGTTTTCTGCTAATTCTGATAGGTAGAGGTCAGTTTAAGCCCAGAAATATGGGATTTAATATCTCTTTTGTTAGCATTAACTATTATAACTCTGGATAGTCTTGTTATCCATATAACTGTCTCATTCCTGCTTGAATCTTGCTAAGGTTTTAGCCTTAACAACATCCCTGTGGCAATGAGACCCAAGGTCTAAGTTTTGTGGGGGAAGAGAAATGTCTTTAATTTTGATACTTTTTAATTTCATTTATTCGTTTAATTTCAGTTACTTTGGTCAAAGAAAGGAATGTGTCATGCACCACAGCTGTTTCCTGATGTCATCCTCTCCAACTGGCTACACCTAAACTTGCTCATAACTGAGCTTCTGAGTTCTGGGATAGAGGAGATATTGGGGGACCACAAGGTGGGGGAAACAATAGTATGCCACTGCCATTTCTCTATTTTTATTTAAGCCATTTTTTTTTTGGTCCCCTTGAAACACAGTGTTACCAAAAGGTCACACTTCAATATGTAATGACATCAAATTTCTTTATAGTTGTTACGTGGGTGTAGTGGGTTTTGCTCGGAGGCCAGCAGGCCTAGTGGTCAGGCCATGGCTAAACTATCTCTACAAGCCTTGGGATGGCTCTTCTAGGCAGCCTAGAAGGCTCAGCAGCCAAGTCACAGTTTGTCACACCCCCAAGCCCTCTGGGTGCTCTCAGGCAGGGAAGGGTAGGAAGACCCTGGTCATCCTGTCCACTGGATCCCTGCCCAGGGCCCAAGAGACAGAGGTGAGGGTGGCTCAGTCCTTTCTGGCTGCTACTCCAGCTAAGCCTCCCAGGGCCATTTCTTATCTTCCCTGTTTTCCCTTCAGTTTGGGGATATCTCTATGTATAATTAATTCCACTACCATTTTAACCAATGCCCATCTAGAATAATCCTATTCAAATTAAAGATGTAAGAAACTCACGAATTTGGTCATGCAGGCATTCATAACAAAGGTTTCTTTGCTACAGATCCATGTTGGCTTAGGGCATGTCTACCCTGCAAAAAAAGGAGTGTTCTTAACTTGGGTTAAAATAGCAGTGAAGACACAGTAACTTGGGTTAGCAGCCCAAGCCCAGGGTCTCCTATAGGTTTTAACTCTAACTGCTAACCCACGTTAAAAGCAGAGTTGCTGTGTCTTCACTGCTATTTTAACCCAGGATAGCTAATGTGGGTTAGCTAATCCTAGTTAAGAACTCTTGCAAACTTCAGTTTGAGGTTTTGGTTTGAACAAATCATAACTAATCAAATCACAAAGGTTACGTCTATGCTGCAGCGAGGAGCAAATCTTCCAGCCTGGGTAGACAGACTTGCACCAGCAGGGCTCTGATTAGCATGTTAAAAATAGCTTTGTGGACATTGCAACACCAGTGGAGGCTTGGAGCCTGAATTCAGGCTCACCTTATCCCCTGCCTCTGAGCTCAGGTGGCTAGCCCGAGCCTGCGCCAATGCCGCAACATCTACACGGCTGTTTTTTAGCATGCTAGCACAAGTCTGTCTACCTGAGCTGGGAGACTCTGTCCCAGCAGCAGTGGACACAGACTCTTAATAAAACTTATCTGCATTAAATGAAATTTAGTAAACTTTTTGTTATGCTTGAAATTACTTCTGCCTAAGGCTTTCGGCACATACTCACCAGACTTAATATTTTCTAATTTGCTCAAGCTAAGATCCAAAGTTAACTTTACCGAAGGAAAAGATTACAGTGGGTGAGTGAAAGGTATCTGTGTGTGCAAAACCGAAGCACAAAGACAATAATTAGAGGCAATCAGTTCCACCAAGATTCCAAGTGGATCACAAGGTTGAGAGGATGATATCCAGAGGTTCTCAGGTTATCTTATAATTGCTAGTTTTGGTTGTAACAGCACTTGGAGGATCAAAAACCTAGCTATACATATGCGCCTACCTCTGTGACATCAAAGCCTGTGCACTTTGGAGTAGTGATGGTCAAATTCATGTAGTTAATTTGATCCCCTTTGAAAAGGCATGGATTAAAATGAGTTTTAACAAACCTTGAAAGTACTTGTAATCTCTTATTTTTCCAGTGCAAAATGCCACAAGAACTAGCAGAACTACTTCAGCTGCTACTATGGCATATTTAATAGAAAATGAAAGAGTGCATATATAGACGTATTCATAATTCCAGACTCTGGCCTCACATCAATATATATCAGGAGTAACTCCTTAGAAATCAATAAAGTTACATTGTTGTAAAGCCTTTGTGACATCAGAATCAGGCTCCTAATATTGTAAAGAGGAACTGCTCTGGAATGCATGAGATGAAAGTAAAATGCTGGTGTAGGGTCAATTAATGATGCATTTGAATAAAGTACCATGCAAAAGAAACTGTCAACTTGAATAAAGCATAGAACAAATGTTTCTAGGAGGGGATATTTAGACCAGGTTGGAAGGGAAGAAAAGGAGGAAATGGATAAAGCAAATGGAAAGAGAGGGGCCTCAACAGAGTAGATAAGAAAGGAAAGTTTGACAAAGAATAGCACATTTTAAATCCAGCACAAGATAAATACCAAAGGGACCAGGGTCAGATCTAAGAGTCATACTGTATGTTCATACTGGATCCCTGAGGCCTTAAAATCTAATTACCAGTGGTAGTAAAGTCAGCAAATGCTGATTGTTCAATCTACCTGCAACCTGGTCTGTGACCAATGGGTCTGTTAAGCATCAGATGCTTCCCTCATAACATTTAGCCCAGAGGTTAGGGTAGTCACATGGGATGTGGGAGACCCACTATCCAAATCTCCCCTCTGCCTGATGAGGAGAAGAGATTTGAACTATCCATTGTGATTCATTGTGGCAATTCACAGTCACTCATTATAACAATGAATAATCCTTGGGTCAGGAAAAGAGAGTGTGAATTTTCTGTAGCCTGGTCGTGAGGGCACTCACCTAGGATGCTGGAATCCCAAATGCAAGAATATTAATTATTTATAAAACATGGAACAGCTTAAATAGGAGAAATTGAAGGAAAAACATATATGTTAATATTCCGTGGTTCAAGGCACACATGTTAAAGTTGGGAAACTCCTATTCAAATCCCTTCTCATCAGGCAGAAGGAAAAATTGAACCCAGGCCTAGGGTTGCCAGTCCTCCCAGTTTTTCCAGGAGACTCTTGGAAACAGTCCCTATCTCCCAGAGGCTACTAATTTTAGGTGCTAAAAGTCTGGCAGCGCAGCAGGGCTAAGGCAGCCTCCCTGCCTGCCCTGGCCCCGTGCCACTCCCAGGAGTGGCCAGCACATCCCTGCACTATGTGGGGCAGGGGGTCTCCAAGCATTGACTCTACATCTCCCTGCCTTAGCCCTGCTGTGCCAACAACTGAGAGCCGCCCAAGGTAAGCACCTCCCGGCCAGAGCCTGCACCCCACACCCCCTCCTATACCCCAACCCTCTATCCCAGCCTGGATCCCCCTCCTGCACCCAAACTCCCTCCCAGAGCCCGCACCTTTCACCCCCTCCCACACCCAATCCCCTGCCCCAGCCCTGAGCCCCCTCCTGCACCCCACAAGAGCTTGCACTCACGTAGCCCTTCCTGCACCCCAACCCCCTGCCAAAGGCTCAGCCCGGAGCCACCTCCCACACTCTGAAGCCCTCAGCCCCAGCTCAGAGCCTGCACCCCATCCCTCACCGCAAACCACTGCCCCAGCCTGATGAAAGTGAGTTGAGGGGGGAGAGCTAGCGATGGAGGGAGGGGGAATGGAGTGAGTAGGGTGGGACCTCGGAGAAGGGGTGGGGCAGGGAAGGGGGGCAGGCAAGGGTGTTTGGGTTTGTGCAGCTGGAAACCCTATACAGGCCTCCTACATCCTAAGTGAATTCTCTAAAGACTGGGCTAAAGGTTATGAGGGAGTTCTCCTCCTTCTGACGGCTGTTTTGTTAAACTAGCCCTCCTTTGCTTCTTCCCCCAACCTTAAATTGAAACTAAGTATCGGGGGGGTAGCCGTGTTAGTCTGTATCCTCAAAAACAATGAGGAGTCTGGTGGCACCTTAAAGACTAACCGATTTATTTGGGCATAAGGTTTCGTGCGTAAAACACCCACTTCTTCAGATGCGTGGAATGAAAATTACAGCTATAGTCATAAATATGCTGGCACATGAAGAGAAGGGAGTTACCTTACAAGTGGAGAACCAGTGTTAACAAGGCTAATTCAGTCAGGGTGGATGTGGTCCACTCCCAAAAATTGCCAAAAAACAAAACAAAAAATCAGTCTTTTGTACCACAAGTAGGGTGACCAGATAGCAAGTGTGAAAAATTGTGATTGGGTGGGGGGCAATAGGCCTCTATATAAAGACAAAGCCCTGAGTGTCGGGACTGTCCCTATAAAATCAGGACATCTGGTCACCCTAACTGCAAAGCTTTTGATCAAGGAGAGCCTGTCTTAACTAGCCTCTTCACACTGCACCAACGGCTGTTCTCCTGCCTGGTAGATCAGGCAGGCTCCCTCTCACTCCTGCCTAACATCAGCCCTGAATGGATCTGCCCATGAACTGAGGCTAATGAAGAAGGGGCCCTTGTCCACAAGGGTTGTGGCCCTACCAAATGGAGGAGAGAGCAGGGAGCCCTCCTGCTACAAGGAAAGGAGTTAATGGGGGGAGGAGCCTAAGAGAGAGCAGGAAGGTCCCTGCTTGCCCTGAGCAGTGAGAGTAGAGTGAGAAGGGCTGAGAAAAGAAATAGGGGCTCCTACCCGGGGAAGGGGCTTGGAGGGAAGCAGCGAGATTCCTTGCACGAGGTTGGAGAGAGAAGAGAAGCCCAGGGAGCTATTACATGAGGCTGGGGGGAGAAGAGGAGCAGAAGGAGGTGGACCCTTCCATTGAGGAGGGGTGAAAAGGGAGCCAGGTGCTTGCTTAGGAGGGCATGAGTCAATGGATGGGGTGTGTTGGGATGGAAGATGAGAGAAGAAATAGTTACCCTGCTACGTATAAGGGAATTACCTGCCTTAGATGAAGTGGTGAGGAGTAAAGTGGGGAGTGCCACTGGCAGGAAAAGAAAAGAGAGGAACTGGGGGAAGAGAAAAAGGGTGTATATGGGGGGAGGGATAGATGCACGGGCTGCTAGGGAAGAGAGATTCTCTCATCTACCAAAGAGAAGAAAGGGGAATGGAATTCCACATCAGCTGGGAGTGAGGGAAGGGGGAGACATTAGGAAGCAGAGAGAGCAGAAGGGAAATGGGGAGGAAGACCCTGAGAAAAAAAGACAATGAAAGCCCCAAAGGCCCCTGAGAGTAAGAGGCAGAGAGAGAGGAGATGGAAACTCTCCTCAACCATAGCCTTTGAAAATTCTTAGATTCTGTGTCTTAAATGTTCTGTACCTGCTGCACAGTGGTTTTGTAAGGATTCCTTAGTTACTGATGATTTACTGGTTAACGTTTGTGCAGCACTTTGAAAATGTGCTGTGCTAGGGAAGTGTCAAGCATTACTAAAAGAACAATGGCAGGGGGGAAAGCTAATGATCCTGTAGCAAGAGAAAGGTGAATGTGGAGAGGTTTGACAGAGTGGGGGAGGGGGGAAGCTTGAGTAGGAGGAGATCAGAGAGGACTGAGTGATTGTAAAGAAATAGATCCTGGCAATGAAATAATCCTTGAAAGGACAAGGTTAGTGGGATAGATAAAAGCAATTATGCAGCAAGAAAAAGTACACAAGACGACAAAGCCGAATGAGAGCCCAGCAGAAGAATAGACTAGCAAAAAAATAAGCAGAACCAGCAAGAATGGATATATGATAATTTTGTCCCTATTTTCTATCTGTGTTGCTTCCTCAAGATCATGTTGCTGGTGGTGGAAGTTATATGGCATAATTATATAGTGTATGATATGACTATTGATTCAGTATGCATAGCATAATTTCAGAGGTTTATATCTTTCAAATCATGCTGGGCTGAAGTTTGCAGAAATGCCTTAAGCTGTTTTTCTGTAAACCTCCCTCTCACATTTTCCTAGGCTTTAGATGAGATTTTTGTTGTTGTTGTTTGTTGCTGCAACATTTAAAGCAGCCTTTTCTTTCAAACTTACATTTTCCAGGCTGGTGGTCCTTCAGTGTGGATTAATTTATTTTGAAATTCTGGAAAAGATGGAATTTAAAACAGTTACTATTTATGTTTAAGCTATGCTCTCCAGGCTACTTTTTATAACACTTTAAAGCTACAAGGAATAATTCCCCATTCTCTTAGTGTCCCACTGTCCTGGCCAGACTCCAGCTTGTGTAATGACATAATGCCTTCTAATATTTAAAGTTCAACCCTTTGTAGTCTCAACTGGAGAAGCTGTTCTTCACTTCCTCTTGTAAATCAACTGCTGTGTATTTTGGCTGACTTAGAATAGCATCTGACTTTCCACCATTACAAGTAGTTTGTTTATTTAATGGATTCTGCCTGGCTCTTCTTAAATGAGTGAGCAGTGTGGAGGAAGGGACTTTGGAACTGTGTAGTGGCTGAGCAGAATTGTCCCTGTATTCAAGGGAAAGCAGAGGCATCTCCCTCACTACTATTCTTACATTTATAATAGGTGCATCCACCCCTGATTTAGTGTTACCACCTTTGAAATGCAAAAAGAAAACCTGGTACATGCTCCTGCCTCAACGGCAGCCTCACTGCAACTCCAACCAGAAGGCAACTCGGCAACTCCCCCTAAATGATCACTTACGGTATTTAGAGAGAGAGAACACATACTGATAAGATTGATAACATCATTGATAACAAATGGGCGTTTGTTTTATCAGCACATTTTGCCAGCCAATCTTTGTAGTCTGTTTCCTTTAGCCAGTTGTCATTGAATGTGCAGTTTCTGATGTAAGCTTTTTTTTTTTTTTTTTTTTTCTGGCATAGTAGTAGGATCGCTCCCACCATCACCTCGCACATTTCCTCTCTTGTGCGTGACTCAAACCCTCTCTCACACACACGTGGTGCTCTTGTGTGTTGTTGGGCAGACAGCTGCTGTATTTTCAATAGTTTTGATCTGTTCTCGCTTAAACTGCGGAGGTGGGAACACCGTGGGAGCATCTTTAGCTGGACACAGAAACTTTTAAAATTAGATATCCCAGTGTATTGTGAAAATAATGCAAATCTTTAGACCCACATAAAAAAACTGCGCAAATTAAATTATTTTTCTGGCAACTGGCAAATCCATTTTAAAAAAACCTGGCCAAGCCAGTCAAATACTGGCCACATGGTAACCTACTCTGACTCCAGTCCCATGTACGATAAACATATTACAGATCTTACCAAATACATAAATCATGACACCTCTTCACCCAACCAAGGTTTCCAAATTAGCAAAAATCACACACCCCCATAGCACTGTAACTGAACCCACCTACAGGTGTTGCTTTGTGTGCTGTGCTACAACACCCTGCTAGATGCTTGATAGTGTGCTAGGTGTAACAAATGCTCAGAGTCAAGTGCTGTAGTGCTCCCAGCGCTCGGCCCTCAGGCTCCAGCTCTCAGTGGATCCCCCTAAACTCTCAGTCCAATGAACAAGAAAGGGCTGCTTCACTAGGGCTGCCAGAAGTAAACATTGCAGTTACCCTCAGCATGATGGCCTTAAATTATGAACAAAAGATCAACCAACAGTTCCTCAGTCAGCCACTAGGGGCAGTGCTGTACAAAGTATGGAGGGGGGAGGTCATCCAACCTGCTGCTAGGGATACTTGCTGCAAGCCACCCCTCTCCCAGAGGCTATCACAACCTGGCCTGCAGATCCCCCAGCCAGAGCCCCATCCTTTCTATCTCATGGTCCTCAGATCTATCCTCAGGGTCCCCTTGTTTGCAGGCCACTCCCAAGTATCCAGGGGGGAGGGATAACTCAGTGGTTTGAGCATTGGCCTGCTAAACCCAGGGTTGTGAGTTCAATTCTTGAGGGGGCCACTTGGGGATCTGGGGCAAAATCAGTACTTGGTCCTGCTAGTGAAGGCAGGGGGCTGGACTCAATGACCTTTCAAGGTCCCTTCCAGTTCTAGGAGATGGGATATCTCCATTACAATGGTTACCACTGACCCCTTTGCCAGCACGAAGCTGCTTTCCAGCCTGGCTCTTGACCTTTCAAGCTCCCAAACTGCGCAGCCTTCGCTCCACAGCCAATTCCATGGCGGCTACCTCCTGGCTACTTCTCCTATTCTTACATGGCCTCCAGCTCCCTCCTGAACCAAGTCCTCGCTAGCAGTACTTCCCTTTCCTTTACTGGATGGATTACGGAGCACCCGGCCAGCTGCATGTCACTCCGGGGATTAACAAAGAGTCCAATAATGAGCTAGCCCCCACCGTCAGCCCTACAGCAGAGACTCGTCTCTTACCACTATTCTATTTCTGCTGTGTGATTGGTCTATAACAATCATCTTTGACACAAGGGGAAAATAGTTGAATGCATCTCCAAATTAGAGCTCAAATGATAAAACCTATAAGCTTGAATTTCTGCACACTGAAAATCCTTCAGCTTTGTGGAGGCACTTATTGTATTGCACAGTGTCTAAACCCAGATATCTGAAAGGATTTCTGCGTTACAACAGCCATTTTGTGTGCACTGTAAAAACTCACACACCATTTTAAAGGGATAGGGTTGGTCTTGATGGTATAAATATTGCATTCCGCTCAAGAGAATTGTTTTAAATTAAAATGTTCTCCTTTTTTTCAGTAGACTATTCTTTTTTTTTTCTCCTTTTCGAGGTGCAAAATGAGGGAATCTATAAAAATTAATGAAATTACAGTACAAAGTGGCTGCCATTTAACAGCATTTGGAATACATGATGTGGCTGAAATATAAATAATTGATCTCAACCTGACACTTTGTAAAGTGACTAGTGATTTGGGGCAATTCAGTTTTTGGGATGCCAGCTTGGAACACCGTAAAGGGGCCCTGCTTTTTCAGAAAGTGCCAAGCGCTGTGTGTCTGAAAATCATGCCCTTTCACAAGGTCTCAAATTGGGCACTCAAAATCAGTACTCACCTTTGAAAATATAGGACATCTGACTTTTAAACAATGTGTAATGGAAAACATGGTTCTAAATCGTACATAGGGAGAATCCATAATTAAAGTAATTTACGAAAAGGCTAATGATTCTGCATACTCCAAGTCCAATGAATTTAATGGGATTTTTTTCCATTTTCTTCAACAAACTTTGGATCAGGCACTAATTGTTTAGGATCTGAATGCCACAGACATTTGGGCAAAAAACATTCAGGGCCAGACTGCTCTGCTCTGCAAAGGGAAGAGTGAAAGGAGCTCCCTTCTTAACACAGAATTTGTACTCCCCTGAGCATAAGGAATGTTCTTGACTGGCCTCCATCAAATGGGTGGGAAGAAGGCAGGGTCACTGTTCCATCCTTTCTTGCCCTGATTGGAGCAGCTGGTTGGGCTCAGAGGTAAGCACATGCTGCGACCTCTAAAAAGTTAGTACACTTGTTGACTCTGGGAGACATTGTGCCTGTCCAGAGGCAAAATCCCTTCCTAAGCTCCAACACTATCTCCAATACTTTAAAATCACAAGGGAATCCTCAATTCTTCAAATACCACTTGAGGGGTAAACTGCACAGGGAGAGACTCTTTCTTCCTCATCAAAGACTCAACAGTTTGCAGCGAGTTCACAATTCGCTACCCTTATCCACCCACCACCACTTCCCTCCTCTGCAATGCTTTTTCTTTTCAAGGAAAAAAGGGCTTGGGGAACATTGTCTATATTTTAAAAACTAGCAGTTAAAGAATTAATGCATTGCCACACTGCACTGTGGTCTGGGTACACTAGGGACTCAGAAATGTGACTGTCCTCCCAAACACAGGGATAGCCACACAACTCTGTGCAGAAGTTATCCTCAGCTAGTGCTGGATTCTGACTTTAGGCACAGCCCCGAGCAAGACATGAGATGTAAGTTCCATTAACCCAGGTACAGCTGCGGGAAGCACTGTGACTCAAAGAAACCTCCAACTCTCAATTTATTCCTCATGCTCTCCTTGCTCCCAAGATAGTAATTTAGCAGTGACCTCCCTCTGACTAGTAAGTGTTTGCATATGTGATGATGGGGGTCTGCTTTGGGGAGGGAGTAAGTGGATGGGAAGCCCTGCTTACTTCCAAATGCCAGAGGCCTGTGCAAAGACTAGAGTCTCCAGAGGTGCAAAGACGAGACATACAGTTTGAATCAGAATCTAATCCTTCTCAACTCTCCTAATTTACCATGTGATCCAGAAGGGAAGGTCATTCGTTCAATGTAATGGAAACTGCACTTGTTTTGAGGCTGCCTTTGATTTAAAGCCACAAGGGAAGAAACAAAACTGAATGTAAAGCTGTGGCTTCCAAACAAAGATGTATGATGTATTATCTTTTCAAAAACACAGGGATTAAATAATTTCTACTGGTTTTGAGCCTCTTTGAGTTTAGGTAGGTATGTTTTGAGAAGTCTTGAGTGCTTATTTTCATGGATGAATTGATGCTGTCAAGCTCAGCCAGATTGTGCAGTCTCTGCCGCTGAAAGAAGTGCAGATTTTCTGAGCTTTCCTGTCTTTGGAAAGATTGTGAACCCTGTAGATACCATCAGTGAAAAAGTCATGGGTTCCTACTGAGAAGTTTGTGGATTTCTTAGTAAAATCCTACAATATTCTGTGGGTGATGGTAGGAGCAAGTCTGCAAAACTGGGATCCACGCTCCGGATCTTCGGCGGCAATTCTGCGGCGGGTCCTTCACTCACTCCGGGACCCGCCACCGAAGTGCCCCGAAGACCAGGAGCACGGAAGGACCCCCCCCCCCCCTGCTGCAGAATTGCCGACGATGACCGGGAGCATGGAAGGACCCCCCCGCCACAGAATTGCCAACGACGACCGGGAGTGCAGAAGGACCCCCGCCGAGGGTGCCAAAAACCCTGGCGCTGCTCCTGGCTATGCTTTGGCTGATGCAGCATCAGGGCTTTAGATGTTAAACTCAAAGAAGAAGTGAGTTTATTATTCAATTACGTGAGTTACATGTGGCAATTTCTCTGTCTCTCTGTAAGGTATAATTGGCCCAAGTCTGTGATATTGACAAGGGTTAGTGGAACAATACCCTTGTAATTTAACTTCCCATATTATTTTAATTCAACCTCAAATTGAATTGTCTTGGACCTAGCTGTTAGAAATGAGGGGCCTTTTCAAAACATCTCTCTAGGTCTTTTAACTGTCTTTTCAACAACTTGCTAGCAAAGATTTCTTTTGGACAGCTTTTCAAACAGATTTTTCTTTTCTCCTTTCTGGCTATCTATATGGTTTCTTCTTTAAAAACTCTTGTAGTTGCTAAGCTATTTTAATACAAATAAAAATTTAATTTAAAAAGTTAATCTTTGAAGAGGTTACAGATGAGAATTCCATGGAAAAGCAGATGTTTGTTTTTAAATATTGGTGCATCCCAGCTGTGGGGAATTGAGTGCAGTGAAAAGCAGCAGGCATCATGCAAACAATTAGAGGATAGAACAGATGTAAACAGACAGCTATCAAGAGTAATCCTCTGGGAAATATTTCATTTGAAAATCTCAGGGAAGCAGAAGCTAGGCAATACAGGATGAAAAAAAATCTTTATATAGATATACATGTCATCCAATCAGTCCTTTCCTGGGGATTGCACCTTGACGTGTTGGGAAGGCTTTCCTGTTCCAATGACCCTAAGAGCTCTGCCCAGGGGAATCTAGTTCCTGATAGGGCCAAGCCAGACAGGTCAAAGAACAGGGACAAGACAAAAAACAGTCCACTCACCCTTCAGATTAGGGTTTGAGCAATAGGCTACCAACCTATCCTCATAAAAAAACTGTCTCCGAAACACAACAATGTAGGCATTCAGGCATGATAGACAGGGAATTTGGAGACTTGTTCATGCCCTGATGGCATGGGAAGGACAGAAGTCTAATAGGTCAGATTGTGCCTCGTTGCCTTATAGGAGAGTAAGGTCAAAAGATTTCTTATTTCTGAGTTCCCTTTTTGTCTTTTTTTAGTTGTGAATATCAGCTATTTTTATATGCTATATTTACTCTTACTTTGAATATCATAGCTACCCTCAATAAACTTGGGTAATCAAGGTTTAAGATGTTCAGGGGTTACAGGGCATTTTTAATGCACTTAAATGATATTGGGGGATACTGCTCTGTTTAGGCTGTTACTAAGTCTGGGATAATTTAGATTTTGAATCTAGCTCATACTATGATATATATTTATACCAGTTAGTATTTGTGTATTAATCTGGTTCAATATAGAAAAATAGCCCTTCCCTCATCCCCTCCCCAAAAAAAGGGTTTTCAAGTTTGTTCTCTTTTAGTCTTTCACTCAATGTGTGAAGTGAGAGAGAGACTTGACTGATCAGTAGCATTGGGAGCACATAACTGTAATATTAAAGAAATTCTTACTACAACAAAAATTGATAAATACATTGAAGGGCAAGTAAGAAAGACTTTGCTCGTTTTGTTACAAAGAAAATTCAGGAGGAAAGAGACTATGGAGGAGGGAGAGAAAATCCAAAACAAATATGGGAAAGGTGATGAGAAGAATCAATGAAGTTTGCTTGTTAGTTCCTAAAGAGAGCAGGCAAGGCAAAATGTGGGGTGTGGAAATGGAACCTTTTAGTAGATGAAAGACGAAGTAGGAAATATATATGTTTTCTACAGGGATAAAATATATTGAGTGGAATCATCTGCAAGTGCAAATACTGAACCAGGATGGCCAGTAAGGATGGAACGAGGAAGAGCTACCTTTTCCCTTTCCTCCCAAGATAGTGGAAACCCCTCCAGGCAAGTAATGCACTGTTGGAGTTCTGCAGGCTTTCAGGGAGAATGACCAGCAGTCAATGGGGGGAGAGAGTAAGAGGAAATCCCTCAAAATGTTATCATTCTGTGGAAATTCCAACCATTTCACATCCCTGATGGAGACACTCACTGCAGCATCTTATATCTATGCTCTTTTGAGGGAGCAGGGGTTGGCAGATTCTCTATCACTCAAAGTATTTATATCAGGAATGGATATTTTTCTAAATACCGCATTTTGGGTTTGATGCAGAAATCCATTGGTGAAATTCTATGGTCTCTGTTCTATAGGATGTCAGACTAGGTGGTCATAATGGTGCGTCCTAGCTTTAATATCTATGGATCTATGAAAAATACTGTTATTAGCCATGCCACTGGGTTTTAGAGGTACCAAGACTAGTAGAGAATGTATATATTTTATACCTTTAAAACCATGGAAACATTTGTTTGTTTTTCCCCATTCCCATGCTTTTTTTTTTTTGGAGGGGGGGGTGATTTCAACCTTTGTTTCACATAAAAGGAAGAAAAAATGAAAAAATATTGCTAATACTGCCCCAAACTCAGCATTTTGTGAAATGAAAGATTCATATGAACATTTTATGGTTTCAGTTTGCAAAATGAAGTTCAGTTGAAACCATAGAGTTTCTCCTGATTCTTCTCTGGAAATATGCGGAACATTGAACTTCACATAAACTTCTCATAAAAAACAGAAACTGGATAATGTTTGCAGGAACTCAAGCCCATATTTGCTCAACAAAAGGTTTTTAAACTCTAGGAGATCTGGTGTGCGAGTATTCCCATTCTGTTTAGTGAGCTCCCATTCTGTGTTCTGTAAAGAAACCTAGCAAGCATGTTTTGTGTGTGTTTGCATGGGTTTCTCCTCAGGTATAACTAAAGAGATGAATTGGGCCTTCTGAGTTTTGTCATGAATATAATTGCACAGCTCTGAGTACTACTGAATTAAAAAAAAAAGAGGCAGAGAAAACAGTGGTATATTAATGTCAATAAAAGAAAATCAACAAACCCTCAAAGCTACAGCTCATCCCAACGTCTCAGCAATTCCAAACAACTTGATTATTTATTACTCTTCTTTGATTTTAGCTCTCACAGTGGCACCATCCAGATTGGTGAACCCAGTTTGAACACTAAAATCTAGCATCCAAGCAATGGGTGGAAACTGCGGGGAGAAGTCCAAGGTGTTTTGCACATGCATTGCATTCCTAGATGAAGGGTCTGAGGCTCCTCTCACCTTGTGAAACAGGCATTGGTCAAGTG
This sequence comes from Trachemys scripta elegans, assembly GCF_013100865.1. Taxonomy (NCBI): domain Eukaryota; kingdom Metazoa; phylum Chordata; order Testudines; family Emydidae; genus Trachemys; species Trachemys scripta. Next base: position 71,922,863 of record NC_048300.1, read on the forward strand.
CCTCAACTTCTCAGCTGCTGATTGCTGTTTTTCCTTCTCTTGGATATTCCCTATACAAAACTTATGTAAATAGCGTGTACATCTGTACGATAATTCCCAGATAACATCTACAATAGCCCAGATCACTTACCACTTTTGACCCAACTCTGAATTTCTTACCCTTGAGAAGTTAAAGTAATCTGTTGCATTACGTTAGCATATGCTTTTGTTTGTCTGTACCAAATTGTTTATTATTTTTTCCTGTTGAGCCCGGAGCAATCTGTTAGATGCACTTTAAATAGAAAGTTTGCAAAAGAAATGTTTAAATCCTCATCATTAGGCCAGGGAAGCCAGTTGCAGGTACTCAAGAGAGAAGTCACATTCAGTGCAAGATCACTCCACTAAGAGCTCCCTCTGTAAAGTGAACTCTTACAACAATTTGAAATTACATAGTGCTCTATCATGTCAAGCCATCTGAAGGTGCTTTACAAAAGATGTACAACTATTTAATAACACAGTTTGCAATGAAAAGCTGACAGTTGAAAGTAGAGGGGAAACAACTGGGTCTTCAGTTTTATATGAAGAATGAAAGTGGAAACTTCTTTAACATCTCTGTGGGTAAGGAGTTCTAGAAAGAGTGTTGATACTAAATAAGAACACGTGTACTGGTTTGGAAAGAAATAAGAACTGCACTGGTATATTCAAAAACTTTCAACCATTTCTGGAACCAAATCTTTATGAAGATTTAAAATGTTCAAATATATTTTTCAATTGTCCAAATTTCAGCCAAGAACCCAAATAACACACGAGAAAACTAGTCTCCTGGCACTTCCAGTCCAATTCTGCAGTCCTAAGACTTTTGGGTAAGCAAACAAAAATGATGATGTTCAACACTGTTAAATAGCAAGGAGTGTGAGCCTATTCAGACTAAGAAGTACTCAGTCTAAAACTGGAAATTGGTCCAGGTGAAGCCAAGAGAAAAGTACATAAGCTGTAGAAGATTAAATTGAAATTAGGAAGGATCAATGGGAAATAAAAAATTGAATAGCCAAAGACCTAAAAATAACAGGTGAAATCCTGGTGCTTCTGAAAATTGCATGAGGCATCTTTAGGTGCCTAAATACCTTTTAAAAATCTGGCCCATTGCCAAAAAGCTAATTGATTTATATGCACAATTTCTGGTAATTTTTCAGCTACATAGTGCTTTTAAAAATAATTCTACATTTTATTTCTGACTTTGTGATAGGGACCTGGAGACCTTTCAGTATGAGGAAGTATCTGAATACGTATTGTTTTCTTTTTTCTGAAGTGGTTTTTCAAATATATTTTAGACGAGATGCTGTTGCTTGTCAAGTTCCAGTCGGCAGTGAATAATTGCTTGTCACTTTTAAGCCCCTGAGTCCTGACACAATCTTAATTATAGTTAAAGAAATGCTAATTATATCATAATAGCATATTTTTTCTCAGATGTGTAAAAATATATCTGATTTTCTTGTGTGACAAACTCGGATTCTAAAATAAGACTTCTAAGAACAGGAAACCCGTAAAACTTTGATATCACTTCCTGGCACCATTTTTGAGAGTTTTTTTTTTCCCATCACATAACAAGGAACAAGAAGAGTTTTTTTGATCATTTCCCAGTCTACTTTAATCACTGAGAACCCCTATTAAACATTATGAAGATGCTTTACAGTGTTAAATCAGAGATTACACAACTGGAAAACAAATGTTTCGTTAAAAGATGCCATTATTTGAATATATTAAAATAACTCTTCTGAACAAATAAAGATAAGAATGATCAGTCCACTGATATTTTCAGAGGGATGTTTCTGAATCTGTGTTGCTGAGACTAACTCCTCCCTGATTAGCTGATAAAATGCTTTCCACAAAAACACAGGAAATCATACCAGATCATAATCCTCCTATTCTGGCAATTAGTCTGATGTCCTACTCTCTGCCTCATGCTTGAAAGTAAGATGTTAAACCCTCTCATTGAACTGAACAGCAGTTCCCAATCCAATGTAATGGCTAAGGGCTTGTCTACACTAGAAACTTGCATCGGCACCAATGCAGCTGCGCCACTATAGCGCTTCTGGTGAAGACGCTTTAAGCTGATGGTAGAAAGCTCTCCTGTCATCTTAATAACTCCACCTCCATGAGAGGCGGTAGTTATGTCTCCCACCGACATAGCACTGGCTACACCAGCACTGAGGTCAGTATAACGACATTTCTCAGGGATGTGAATTATTCACGCATTTGAGTGGCATAGTTCTACTACAGTAATTCTGTAGTGTAGATTGGGCTCAGAGATCAAATGCTATCCTTGGATGTATAAGCAAGGGAATTTAGAGTAGAAAATTAGAGAGGTGTTGTTACCACTTTCCACAGCATTAGTGAGACCATTACTGGAATATTGTGTTCAGTTCTGGTGTCCAAACTTTCAATAGGATGTTGACAAACTGGAGAAGGTTCAGAGAAGAGCTACAAGAATAACTGGAGGACTGGAAAACACGCTTTATAGTGAAAGACTAAAGAAGCTCAGACTATTTTGTTTAGCTTTACAAAGAGAAAGTAAGAAGTGAGTGGATCACAGCCCATTAGTACCTGGGGAGAAAAGTTTTGATAGTAGTAGAGGTCTCTTTAATCTAGTAGACAAAGACATAACAAGATCCAATGGCTGGAAGCTGAAGCTAGACAAATTTAGACTAGAAATAAGCTGCATTATTATTGTACACCTCTACCTCGATATAACACTGTCCTCAGGAGCCAAAAAAAATCTTACTGTGTTATCGGTGAAACTGCGTTATATCAAACTTGCTTTGATCCACCGGAGTGCACAGCACGCCCCCCCGGAGCACTGCTTTACCACATTATATTTGAATTCGTGTTATATCGGGTCGCTTTATATCGGGGTAAAGGTGTATTATTATTTTTACAGTGAGGGTAATTAACCATTGAAACATTAACTGGGATGTGGTAGATTTTCCATCACTTGAAGTATTTAAATGAAGACTGGATGTCTTTCTAAAATACATGCTTTATTTCACCCAGAAGCTATGGGCTTGATGCAGGAATTACTTGGTTGAATTCTATGGGGTGTGTTATGCAGGAGGTCAGACAAGATGATCATAATGGCCCTGCTGGCCTTAAAATCTGTGATTTTATGAATGTATATTTGACAATTATGCAAGCCCATGCCTATCAGGAAAGTTTCTTCCTGCCCGAAGCACTTAGTGGTTAGCTTATGTTTGATCCTCAAGCGTGAGTGCTGATATCCATTATACATTTTAGTTTAGCTAATGTAATTATATATATTACAATTAGTCATATAAATCTCTAAGGTTTTTGACAATATCTTCTGTCAGTGAATTTCCAAGGCTATTTATCTTACTGGGCAAAATATCTTTTTTTTTTAATCATTTTTAAATTTGGTGCCTTTTAATTTCATTGTGTCCACTTGCTCTCATAAACAATTTTTATTCCATTTCAATATTATCTGTTTTAAGTTTTAGGGCAACATTCTATATTTTACTGAATAATCTTATTGGTGAATGGTAGAAATAGCATCCCTGGAATACCTGATGTATGTTATAGCTGACAAGAAAGCCAAATTTAGTGAGATTGACATGTCCAACATTTTCCTACACTATTAACCCCCTAATTGTACCAATACAAGAAGACCAGTCAGTGCTGCAGTGAGGTGAAATTGTTCAATCAGAAAGCAATTTTTGAGACCAATATATTCAAAGAAAAAGAAAAACCACAAAAAGCATATAGATAACAGCAACTGTATTTATCCCTTACCAATTTGACAGTGTTACAAGGTAAGGAGCAATACAAGATTCAAAAAAGATTGTTGTATCAATGTTTATAAAATAGCAATGCACAATATGTGAACGCTTTACCTATATCTGAAATGTAGGTCATAATAAAATAATAATATCAGATCTTGTCCAGTGCTTTCTATCTGTAGCTCTCTCAATTTACAAGAGAGGCCAAGTACCATTATCTCCATTTTACACGTGAGGAAAAATGAGGCACATAGAAGTAAAGCGACTTGCCCAAGGTCTCTCTCACTTCTATAGCCAGGACCAAATCCCTAGGTCTCACAATCCAGTGCCCTATCCATGTTGATCTACTGTTTCAACACTAGCCCTATATTCTCAAATCCTTCTTTGTAACGTGTTCCTGAAAATTTAGTGCAAAAAGGGACCTCAAGCAGTCCTCTAGTTCAGTCCTCTGCACTAAGGCAGGACCAAGTAAACCTAGATCATCCCTTATTGGTGTTTTTCCAACTTGTTTTTAAAAGCCTCCAGTGATGGGGATTTCACAACCGGCCCTGGAAGCCTATTTCCAGTGCTTAACTACCCTGATAACTGAAAGATTTTTCCTCATAGCTAACCTAAATTTTCCTTGCTGCAGATTAAGCCCATAGCTTCTTGTCCTACCTTTAGTGGACTTGGAGAACAATTCCTCTATATAACAGCCCTTATCATATTTGAGGTTATTATCAGGTTCCCCTTCAGTCTTCTTTTCTGAAGACTAAACATCCCCAATTTTTTTAACCTCTCGTCATCGGTCATGTTTGCTAAACCTTTTATCATTTTTTGTAGTCCCTCCTCTGCCTGATGTAAAGCAAGGACTTGAACACAGATCTCCCATAACCCAGGAGCGGGCCCTAACCATTGGCCTATTGGGTATTCTGGGACTGTTCAGGTTTTTCCACTTTGTATAAATATTAATTCATTGGACTGGGATGGGGGAGGGGGAAAGAGAGAGAATGATTCTATAGCCTGGTGTTTAGGACACTCACCTGGGGTCCAGTCCCTGCCCACAGCTGGGGTGAGTTCTCTAATTATTGGGCTATTGGGTAAAAAGAGGGCACTTCCTTCTCCTTTAACAGCAGTAAAGTCCCCTTATGAATCTAGGCCCTACCCCAAAATAATTTAAGCCAAAGCTATCTGACAAATTCAATATGAGTTCAGAAATAGTTTCAGGTTGAGCAAAACTGTATTTTTCAGTGAATAAACTATTTTTCTGAAAATTTCACGCAGTTCTACTCTCAGTGATGTTACTCAAAATTTACACTTGTGCAAATAAGAGCAGAATTTGGCCTTCAAAATCCCATAACCAAGGGTTATTAAAGGTAATTGGGGACAGAATTGTATTAATTAGAATATATTCTTAATGACAACTTTGCTACTTCATGGAAAGCACAAGATATTTCAATACACCAGAAATTGGCTTGACAAAAATACCAGAGAAGGAAAACTGAGATAAGACAAAATCTGTCAGAATAATGGAGAAATACATTGTTATTTAAAAAAGGCTGGGTAAAATTATTGTAAGTATAATAATTTTCTCCTAGGGATAAAATAATTTTCAGTGGCTTTGCTTATAAATGTCCTAAGAAAGAAAAGTCTTATTTCAGTTTAGTCTAGAAAAGAAAAGAAAAGAAAAGAAAAGCCAAACCAGTGGCATATATTAACTTTTTTATCTCTGATGCAACTTCTTTTCCTTTGATTACACAGTAAGGCACAAGACTGTGCTAACTGTAAAACATAAAAATGAGGAATGTAGCACTGTTAGTGTTCAGTCCTACAAATCATATACGCCTTACTTATATGATTAGTCCCATTGATTTAGCAGGATTTGGAATTGAGGCCGTAACCTTAAACATTTAGGGCCTAATTCTCATTTACACTAAAACTCTCTACACCATTTTACCAGGGTAAATTGGCCTTAAAGTGAGTTTAAATGCAATGCATGCCCACTTTAAGGCTATTTTACACTCCCAAAGTGGTGTAAAGGGGCCTTAATGTAAAAGGACATTACTATGAATAAGAAAAGGCTTATTTGAATACCTAAACTATGCCCAAAATAATACACCAAAGCCTTACTTCACCTGTGGGAAATGTAACAAAAAATTATTGAAAAGAGTTAATTTTTTGACAAAAGAAGCTTGAATGGGATTTACATAAAATTACTTGTAGGCAGATTCTTCAACAATAACATATCTCCTCATGTAGACGATTCAAATGAATCCAAAGCTGGAGACTTGTATTTATTTTGTTTATTTCAAATCAGGCATGGTGTTTTACTGTCTTTAGAAGCTGAGGCATTGAGTCTTATGCACCACTATTGTGAAATAGCTGCTTTTCCATAAGAAATCCTGTGTTCAGGTTGGAGGTCATAGACTGTATGCTGTAAGCATATGTTCGAAGCTTAGGTGCTATTGTGGTGTGGATAATTTAAATACCTAGATAGATAAATGGATTCATGCACACTTACTGTATGTGTGTTTAAGTTAAACATTAATATATTAGACCAAAATACAACAAACCCAGATATAATGAAATGCCTCAACAACTTGGAAATTCCTCAAGGGTTTATTTACTTTTCTGTAAGACTGTACAACTCCCATTGACATTCCTTTGTGTACCAAAATTGAAGAGTTCTGGAGTATTCAAAATGGAGATATCTTTCTGGATTTATTTCACCTATTTAGTGTAGGATAGTGCCCCATTAATAGGATTTAGAATTTTCCAAAAGTCCAACAGCTAAGGCCTGGTCTACACTACATAGTTAGGTCAACATAAGGCATCTTACATCAACCTAATTATGTCAGTGTACACACTACAGCCTTGTCCCACCGATGTAAGTGCCCTACTATACTGACATAGTAACTCCACCTCCACAAGAGGCATAAGGCTTAGGTCAGCATAGTTAGGGCAATGCAGTGTCTGTGACAAGAAAGTCAGGCATCTACCATCTGGCTGCCCTGGGCTCCTCGCTCCCAGACAGGCTGCTGCCTGGAGGCTCTCCACTCCCTTTCATGGAGAAGCCCGGGCGGCTGCCCCCCACGCCCAGGAGGGGGGAGCTGAGAGCTGGGGTTGGGGGACAGCTGGACTCCTGCAGGGAAGGCTCTCAGCCTCTGCCCTCCCCCCCTCATTGGCCCTCTTCAGTCGGTGGAAGTGCTCCTGGTAAGGACGCGCACCACCAACAGAAGGAGGGTAGTGTGGACATCAGCCACCACCACAATTACTGCCGTGGCTGTAAGATGACCTATCATAGGTTGACTTAGGGCTATAGTGTAGATATGCCCTTAGGAAGTGTTGGGGGGCGGGGTTTAGGCTGAGGGGAGATTTATAAACATGCTTAACACACCAGAAGTTGAGAGGTGATGAGAATCTCCTGTTGAAGTCAGTAGGAGGTGTTAGTACTTGGCAACTTTCACAGTCACACCCAAAAATGAGAAAATAGGTCAAAGTTTTGAAAATATTAAGAATTCAAGATGCTATAAAATGAGCAGGGTTAGGCTGAGTCAAGAGTTTTGAAAACATATTTCTAAGGAAAACCTTAGTGCTATCAGAAATGTTTTGGGTAATTTGGTAGCTCACAGTGGCATTCTTTCCCTGAGTTGATACTATTGTATTGAACCAATGCCCTAGAGTAGTGTAGAAGAGGTCATATTGCAAAAGGCATTATATCAGCTCCCGAATGGCATTTAAAACTGGAATAATAAAGTAGCAAATCTGGCCCAATATGTATAAACAAAGATTCTTATTCACAGTATCATTCTTGTGGGAGTTAAAAGAAATAGATGTGAAAACATTTTTTTTTTTCGGTTAAGATTAAGAGAATCACTAAACAGAAAAATACAAAAGTCAAAAGTCAAATCTCCATGAGAAAGCACAATGTAAGTCTCTTGTTTTACAATCTGTCCTGATGTGAATATTAAATGACTTCCAGTCACTGTAAGCAGCAGAGCTCTTAAGAGATTTTAAAGGCAAACTACACAGAAAAGGAGTCATAGCTACATTATTATTTAATATTTACAATACAATAATTCAAAGAGGCCCCAATCAAGTTTAGAGGCATGTACAAACATGTACCAATGCATGAGAAATCCACCATGTTGATGACGTTTTAAAATATACTGTCCCTTTTGTGTGTGTGTGTGTGTGTGTGTGTGTGGTCTCTCAGGCTCTTTCTGGTGTATGCTAGGAGATTTTCAAAGAAGGAAAACCTATGGTTGCAAATCAAGCACCTTGGTGAAGGACTAATTTATTAGCAAAAGGGAAAACTCCTTTGCCAGCTTAGTTTATGGTCCAAACCTGTGTCTCTTATTCCGCATTCAGATGAATTACTAACGTTAAATAGCAAAGGAAGGGGAAAAAAAACTAGATTTTTTTCTGCACTGCTGGATTTAGCTAACACCTCAAGATTGACAGTTCAGCAGATGGGCATGGAAATTCAAAGGATGTTGAAAACAAGTGTTATTCCCAGAAAATGGTTTCTTTGGATAGAGGCTCTTTTATAAACTATCATTAGGAAACTGTGTGTGTGTGCATATCTGTACACACACACACATATTGGACCAGGGTAATACAGAGTAACTTCATTGGATTTAATGGGAATAATCCAGATTTATACCAGTTTAATTGAGAACAGAGTCTGGCTAATTATGCTTATACTTATTTGCTTAATGGGGATAAGTTTGGTCCTTTGATGCATTTTCAGCAACGCAAAGAGGCCAGTAACTGAGCAAATCTTGCCATGTGAGAATTCACCAACATGGAGGAGTCCTCAGATGACAGAATCAGTACAGCTCATTTCTATGCCCTTTCCCATGTAAATGGTGTGCCTGGCAGAATGAGGTGGGCTGGAAAACTACCATGTCCTAGCTATTCTCAGCTGATGGATGGTCCCTTGGGGGCCATTATCAGGTGGCATAGGATACAGCAGCCCCTGGCATAGAACTAACCTGAGAATCAGGTAACCTGATGTAACACCTTCACTTTGAATACTCTGTAGTAAATAGAGGAGTTCTGACTGCCTCATCCAGAGACAATGCATAACTGTTTTGTTTTTGTTTTAGATGGGGCCAGAAGTGACATGTTGGGGGCACGTGACCCCACTTTCCCCCCTCCGTGCATTACCTCTGGCCCTATCTAAAACAAGAACAAAAAAATGTACGGTATAGCAGAAATAGAAGCAATCCAGAGATAGTAAATAAAAATTCTGAAAGGCCTTTCTCTTCTTTGCTACACTGCATTGTAAAAATACTGGATGCACTCTCTTTGAAGTCTGCCTATATATTAATTTCCATGGAAATTTACCCAATTTAATGGACTTCCATAGTGCAGACATTTTTTGAATTTTCAAGAAAAGAATTGATTTTGCTGTGAAATTCACCAAGAAAAATCAGCATATTCCATACAACACTCTTCGTAGCGCACAATGAAGGTCAGATTTTCATTTTTTCCATTTATTCATGTAGGAGACTTAAAATATAACCCCCAATGTAAAGAAAGTAACATGTAACATCTTCATCGACTACAGAATACTGGCAATGGGAAAAATTGATTTAAAACAGATTCCTTGACTGTACTGGCTCATTTTCTATTGTAATTACCTTTTTGGCACAGTAGAAATTAATTCTTTTAAGTGTATTATTTCTTTTAAAGTTGAATGGAAAACCTCAGCACAGTAGTAAGTAATGCAAGTGAACTTATTTTTAAAGTCAACATATTCCACTGATGGTATTAGTTTTCAGGTTTTTTACTAAAATTTCGCAGTTCACCTTTTGTCTTATTTCATAATTCAAAAGATAATTCTGACATAGATCCTCTAAAAATTTCAGGATTAATTAATTACGATTACTTAGCTCTTTCTCAGATACAGTATTTGCACCTTTTTCCATTAACTTGGATGAGATAGGGAACTAAAAGCATCACTTATCAACATGCATGAAAACTTAATGTCCAATACCTTCTGCAGAGTATAATTAATTTCATAATTTAATCTAATTTCTGGTAAAGTTTACACATTATACGCTTACCAAAGATAATTCCATATGCCTATTGGTGAGTTTAGTTACATCATAAGAAGGACCCCTTATCCATTCTTTCACCTTTACACTCCAATTAATGAGCACGCAATTTACATTTAGATTAATATATATTAATGGGGATTTAAGTGGTTGGCCAAGTGGTGAAATATGAGTGTATAACTGAACACATATACATCTCTAAAATGCTGAGGTTATCAAAGTGCTTTACAAATATTACCAAACTAAGCCTCAGACCCACCCTCCTGAGGGAGGGAAGTAATATTGTCCCTATTTGGATGAAGAAGCTGAGGATAAGTGATTTACCACCCATATGTTGTGCCTAAGTAATACATTGAAAAGGCTTTTTGTTTGTTTGTTTTTCAATTAGAAAGAAATAAGGCTATTTTAAAAAGAGAGGTTTTTCTTATTTGAAAATATGACCCTGAGTGTACACAGTGCCAAATATCAGAGGGGTAGCCGTGTTAGTCTGGATCTGTAAAAAGCAACAGAGAGTCCTGTGGCACCTTTAAGACTAACAGATGTATTGGAGCATAAGCTTTCGTGGGTGAATGCCCACTTCGTCGGATGCGACAAAGTGAGCATTCACCCACGAAAGCTTATGCTCCAATACATCTGTTAGTCTTAAAGGTGCCACAGGACTCTCTGTTGCTTTTTACAGTGCCAAATGTTATGCAAATTTTAAGGGGCAGATCCTCAGCTAGTGTAAATTGTCATTGCGACATTGAAGTACATTTCTCACTGCCTGATGCTCTGCCCCTAAGCACCCTCAATGACAGAGGACCAAATTCTCTGATGGGGTAACTCCATTAACTGCAATGAAATTGCAAAAGCAGAAAATTTGACCCAACTAATGTTGATTTTAGAATGACAGAAATGTGCTGCTCTCAAGGTAACATTCTTACACTGAGACACATAAGCCAGTTTTAGGTTTACATAAAGTCAGAACTCAGTCTAAGGACAGTGGCACTGGGCTTTTATTGGACCCAGTTCTCCAACTCCATGGGACTTGAGGGTGCTCAGTATCTCACACATTCTCTAGTAAATTGCAATATTAGAACCATTTTTACTGTTTGTCCTTACAACTCAAATTGTATCAAAAACTTTCATCTTTCACTATCAATCCGTGTGGGGGAGCAATTAGTAGATCTCCTCATGGAAGAATCCTATAGAATTTAACAGGGATGAAACCAAGAGGGTTCTATAGACATTAATCTAAAAATCTATAGGAGTTAATACAGGATGTGCTCTTTTCTGTAGGATTTTTGACCAGGGGTATAATTCTCTACTAATTCTAAATGATTGTTTTACAAAGAGCCTGTGGAAACTATATCATTTTCCATAAAGGTTTCCTGTGTGTATCTATACCACCGTACTTTCTTCCCCTTTCTATTAGAAGAATTGTCCTGTCCAATTCTGATTTAGACTTTCATGCTCTGTTTTTGAGTAATAATTCTCTTTGAATAGAAGCATTTTGCAGTTAGCTTTACATAAATATTTCATAACCTCTTTTTCTTTTAATGGGATTGTTCAAGTCTCTGACATTCCATGTAATTATGTTTGCACCTTCCGTATTAAGGGAATACTGAACAAAATCCCCAGAATATTAGCTTTCCACAGTATTCTCTTTACCAATTCATCATTATCAAAACCTTTCATAAAAATCTAAAAAATCTATTCTAAATTTTTTACATTTATTGCTTTCTATCCTATTTTCCACATTAACCTGTCTTTTCCCATGTAGTAAACTTTAGCTGGCAGCTAATATTGCACATAAGCTACAACATTAAAAGTGCCTTCCAAGCAGCATTAGCTCCACCTGTACACTGAGGGTATGTCTACACTGCTGTGTAAGGCCAGGGTTAGTAGAACTCAAGTTAGCAGATGCTGCGTTTGTTAACCTAGAGCTTGAGCATCTACACCCACTTGTAACCCCAGGTTAGAAATTGTTGAAACCTGGGTCCCAACCTGGGACCCCAGCATCTACACTGTATTGTGCAGGCCAGAATTCAACCACCCATATCCCAGACTTCCTAGCACTGGCTCAAAATGTGGCTGCTCTAACCCTTTGTTCATGGGGTAGGGTGATAAAACTTGACTATTCATCAAATCTGTCTGTCCAGAGGACAAAGAAAGTTGTCCCGTGGGATTGTGGAATACTTTTGGCAGACTGCTGGAGCACAAGTCCAGTGTGGCCGTGTGATTCTATATGACTAAAATATGACCATTGATACGATTAATATTGCTACCGGTAAACAATTGCAACCAATCTTGTACAAAACATGTCATGTAAGGAGTCAATGGAAAAGTTATGGTTTGCTAAGTATGATTATACTGTTTATATGCATGTATCATTTTTGTATCTGAAGTTATGAATATGAATATTGGCTCTGCTCTGGTATCTTACGTATGTATTGTAACACCCACCAGATAAGATTTACATCAAGGATAGACACTTAGCTCTCACAATGGGCCATAGAAGAAACTTATTCCACCCAGATAGATCTTATTTCAGATGCCTCAGCCTCCAAGGGGCCAGTGGCTACCGCCTGTGAGTCATCAAGCCATATAAGGGCATATTATATGTTCATGTGACCCTGGACTCCATCTTGTGCCAGTAACTTTCCACAAACTGGGTTGTGAGCTTTGTTTGAAACAGAAAATTTCCATGGCAAAGGATATAAAAGATCTTTGGGGTGACTCCATTTTATCTCTTTCCTGCCCTGATTCTCTGGACTGTGAATTTACAACTGAAAGGAGCATATTGAACTATGGACTGAGGCCCTCCCAATCTTATGGAAGTTGCCAGAGAGACCTTTATAAGCCAGCAGTCTATCATATCACTGCTGCAAGCCTCATATAAGGATATTGCAATTATTGTATGTATATGATCTATTAACCATTTTAACTCCCTTATTCTTTTCTTTTATTAGTAAACCTTTAGCTTTTAGTTACTAAAGGATTGGCACCAGTGTGATTATTGGGTAAGATCTGAGTTATATATTGACCTGGCTATGTGGAGGATCTCTTGAGATTAGAAGGAGCCTATATGTGATTAAATTGGTTTTCAATAACCCCTCATCATAGAGTCCAGTGTCTGGGTGGTGAGATAAGGACTGGAATGCCTAAGATGACAGCATATCCAACTTTTTGTTAACTAGTGTGGTGAAATAGAAGTTTATTTTTGTTACTGGCTTAGTATATCTAATGATAGGGCAGATTACCCCCAAACTAGTGGTTTTTCTATTTCTCAGCTATTTGTCCTGAATATGGTAGTCTCAGATGTGACCCACTAAGGCACGTTGATTGGCTATGTCTACATTGCAAAGCAATAAGACTTGAGCCCTGGGTCCTGGCTTGACTCAGGCTCATACCCTCCATCCCTGTGCGGTCCTGGGACTCTGGGTCTGAGCCATGATTTAGCACTATTTGTGTGTGGATGGAAGGAGGGGTGTGGTGTTAGGCTTGAGCCTAAATTCCAAACCTGGGTTTACATTGCAGTGTAGAATATCCAGAGGATCAAAGAATTGCAGCTTTTATATAGTGTAAAATTCATTACTACGCAGAGAGACAGCATAAGTCCTAGGCAGGCCTGATGTCACAATTAAGCCATGCATAGACTTGAGATACACAGGCCATACACTTGCCCTCTGCACAGGGAAGAATTCATCTATAGGATCCGTCACCATGTAATCTATGGTGTTCTTGCAAATGGCTTCCATGTTGTGATGCCACTGACAGCCAAACTTGTCATTTTAAAATCCCCTTTCTGTAGCAATGGGCCTGTTTCTAATGTGGTATATAGGACACCATTACTTATTTAAATAAATAAAAGTACAGCTAGTAAACATTATAGGTAAACATTCTTATCAGCAAGGTCTATCGCTACAAATACACAAATTAAAAATGCATGAGATGCACAAAACATTCCATCCCCAGATATAATAATGTTTCCCTTTCCTTTCATTAAGGGTTAGATTGTGTCCTAGGACCCAGCCCATAGTAAAAGGTGGTACATCGTTGCATATGTCCAGGAGCATCCAAGGGAAGGCTTTGTGGCTCAGAAAAATCACAGATACCTGATCTCTCCCCAGGCCCCCCATCATCCCCTTTTTGCTTCAGGGGAGTAGTGATTTGCTGCTGACTTATACTAGCAACAAATTACTGCCCCTGTCCCCATTGCTGACTCAGCTCTGCCGGCTGGGATGTTGGTGGAGAGGAGCCTGGACTCTGCCCATTCCCCACACACCTGCTCTGGGGGCAGCATGTGCAGAGGTGTAAGGGTGAGAGGGGATTCTTTCTCCCCCTTATCTCCTGGTGCAGGCACACAAGCCAAGGGACAAACTAGCACTAAAACAAATTACTACTCAATGAAAACCAATTAGGAAAAAGAAAACTATGGAGCTCTGATATATGCTAATGTAGCCTGGGACTTATTTTGCCTTTAAATCTTTTTTTGTATAATGAAATAAATGTCATTATTGTGTTTACTTGTCACGGAAAGTTCTCAGATACAACAGTGATGGGTGATCTTATAAAAACCTAGCTGGATAAATATAATTCTTTCTGTATCTATCCAACACAGAACACAGCAAGGAGGCAGCATTACGATTGGCTGGGCAATTGTACTGTCATAGGGTGAAGAAGTGAAAGTGAAGAAGGGATATACAGATTGAGTGAAGAGGCTGCATCTCATCTCTTACCTGTTCATTTCCAGACTTTCATATTTTGAAAAAAAAAATTGAAGTAGAAGAATTAGTCTGTGGAAAATCCAATAAATTTTCTGTGTGTTAGGAAGACATCAATGATGCACACTTTAATCAATTATTGCCTAATGAAGTTTTTGGTTTCTAGATAGACAAATATCTAAATGCTACCATTGGCTGGCTCACTAAGTAGGTCTCCTCCTTTTGCTAATAATTTTGCATCTGTAGCAAGGATAGGAAGTTCGAATCCTACTGACTCCAGTTGCTATGATGTTAATGTAATTGGAACCAGAATTTATCATTGCTCAAGTTGAGTTTCTTAAATATATGGGAAAGTTTGCATTTTGAAAAGAAAGTTGGGCAGCCATAACTGTGAAGCAAATGTCCTCAGAGCTCTGCCAGTTTAAATCACGAGCCTACTGGTTTCCAGAACTTTATTTATTCCTAAAAACACTGATCTCAAGATGTTTTTCCATGTGCAAACTATCCCAGACTAGTTTTCATTGTCTTTGCTGATCAAAGGATATTAGAAACTGCTCCAATTACTACAGTTCCTATTATTGAATTTCTTTGCACAGAAAACAGAAATAAATTGAAATAGTAAAATAACCATATTATAGAAGCCATTTTGTTCCAAACTGTTCTGTGCTGCATTAAGATTGCCGAGGAAGCATGATGGTATACTTCATATAGTTTTAATGACCTGGTTTCAAAGTGTTTCCCAGAATGCAAAAATAATTAAAGAAAATACTCACGATACCTTCCTCTTACATAGCACTTTTCATCCATAGAACCCAACGTGCTATCTCAAGAAGGGTAAATGTCTATCCCCCATTTTGCGGGCAGAGACGGTGAAGCATGTGAGATGAAGTCACTTGCTCACTATCATATAGCAGGTCACTGGCAGAAACAAGAACAGAAACCAGTGGTAAAATGGCACCAGAAATTTTACTTCAGGTCTCTTGATTCCTAGTCCAATGCCCTATCTAATATCCAAGAAATATTTTCTGAGGAAATCAACCACTAAAGTGACAATGAGCAATAATAAATAATAAATAAATAAATACAGAGAGAAAAAGAAAAAAAGAACCACAATCCTCAATTGTTCATATGCAACCACACTGACTTATGGGGTTATACCGAATGAGAGTAAAATATGGCCCAACATACCCTTTATTTGGTTATGTTCACATCTAAAATAAAATGAAATTCAGATAGAGCAGTAAGAATAGAATTTATCACAATGGGATAATCTACTGTCATGCCTCCTCCTCACCTCTCTAATTATAATCAATTTATGATCTCAGACCTGCTGGATCTCTGGCAAAGATAAATGAGGTAATTTATAATGGCTTGATTGTAACTGTATCTATCCATCCTGTGACCCGTAGAATGTGTTTATTCTCTGCACCACAATCACCATTCTGATGGTTCTTTTGTCTCCTGAACTTTTCAAGCATTTAAGAATGTATGGGCCAAATCCAGCAGTCACCACCTTTTTTCAGGCAGAAAGTCCAATTGACTTCTATGTGTCAGCTATTAATTACATTAATTTTATTTATTTACCAACTTAAATGAAGTCAATATTTCACCACTTCCAATGAAAAAACTTTTTGAGATCAAATATAATTCTAATTTTTTAAGACCAAATAATGAATTTGCATAAATATCTATAAGTCATTTATCATTTTCACAGAGATATCTCATCCTTTTCCTAGTGACATGTGCAAAGCTGGCAATCTATTTTCACAGCTCATCTGCAGAACGAAGTAGTTATGTGTAGAATTTTTAGCAAATATCTTATGGTTACCTGGGTCATATCCTGCCTGAATGCACAGAATTAATTCAAAGGAGCCTTAAGGGAGGAACCAACAGAAAATGAAACAATGGCAAACATAAGATAATAAAGTTTGGCAAGAGTCCATGAGGAAACAATGGGGAAACCATTCATTGGGGGAATACACCCTATCTGCATTCAGCTAGTCTGGCAAGGTGTATTCATCCCAGACCAAAAGCCCAGAATTAAAGGGAATACTAAAACTTTAAAGATCGGGGCATAAAGAAGAGGGGCAGGTTATCCTCCGATGGAGCCTGACACCTAGGCTGGCTGAGGTCCATGCAGGGCAGAGAGCCTGCTATGAGCAGGACTGCTCTGCTTCTCCCATCCAGAGATGGGGGTTAGCTGGGTGGGGGGGGAGGGGACTTGTAAATGCTTGCAAGGAAAGAGTGAGGTGTAGGTAATGTGTATAGGATGTTTTGCTGTTTTAACCCTTTGCTCTGCCTGCTTTGTACCTTTGGGTGAAAGAATACATAGTGCTTTGTTTTGAAGAAGCTGGTTTTCAGTCCCCAATCAGTTGTTGTCACAGGTTCCTGGGTGTAAAGGCTTACAGGTGCCAAACGCAGGGCCTGTCACATTAACACACTTGGGAAATGAGGCGATGGAGGCTTTGGCCCAGAGATCTTGTCCTGGAGTGACTAAACTGTGTGATTCCACCCAGAGTGAGCTGGAGAAAGGCAGGCATATAACCTGAGAGGTGCAACTGAGAGGGCCAGAAAGGGGTCTAAGGCGTGGTTCACCCATTAACCGTGACAGGTCTATGGTGGTCACAACTTTGAGCTGTGGTAAACATATGAGCATCCTCTCTTTCTTTGTGCCGTGTTACAGACTTATATTCACTTTTCCTTCAGAGTAAGGGAGCAGGTGGATCATTTGCTTATCTATCCAGCTGCTAGAAAGCAGACTAATGGAGTCTGAAAGGCTTTGCAGATTTGTATTGGGTAAAAGAGCTCTTATCTGTAAGACATTGGTTCACAGGCAGCCATAGTCAGTAGTGATGAAAAGCTAGGGCTGTTCACAGGCCTACAGGGACTGAATACAATATTCTTAATGCAGTTCCTAGCAGATATATCCACATTCTTTATGCCAATATTCCCCAAATTTCTGAAATCTGAACACCTGCTTTATGGATAATCTGAGAGCTTCAGTTTCCAATGCTCCATTCCAGTATTTTTCCCAAACAATAAAATCATACACATAAACATTGAGAGAGGGAAACAAATCCTAAACATACAACGGATAGATGAATGTCCTGGGGAAAACATTGCTCACTCCTCAATCTCATTTTCAGCTGCTTGTGAGATGTACACTTGGGAAGTTGTTGGCAATGCATTTAATGATAATTTGGAAGCTCCTATAGTCACAGCTACTCAAGTATCTGTGTTCACTCATGTAAGCTTTTTCCTGTATATTTTTGTTCCAATGTTACATAGACCTTCATGGCCTCATGTAAGTATTTTAATAGCATATGACTAGATGTATGTATCCAAACAGAACCAAATGCTATGTTTTGTACTTTTTTAAAGTAAAAGCAATTTGTTATACTTGCCAGTAACTGATTACTAATTCTACAGTTAATTACCTATGTGGACCTCACTTAAAAAAAGTACTTCAGGTCTTTTAGCAAATTGAAGTCTGATTCTTTGAATCAGAATGATATTACATTAAATCTTTTCTAGACATTGTACATTTAAAATTATTTTACTAGTGCTACATAATACAGTGATCTATTTTTTAATCTTGCTCACCGGGAAAGCCTTGGGGGGTAAAACTGGCCAAATTTTTTCACCAAAAATGCCTTTTTGACAAAATGGAAACTATTTCACTAAAATTTCTTTTGTTGAAATTGTTCAGGTTTTCCTGAAAAAACCTCAAACCAAAAGAAAATTAAATTCATTTCCCAACCAGCTCTAACTGTACAATGTTAATTTCACTTTTCCTAGTATTCCAACAGAGTATGCTGATGGCATTGAACTGGTGCAATCCTCTACAATACCTGGACAACTGTGATTTGTGCCAGTCAGCTTACCTCCCTCTTGAAAGGTCTGCACTAGGAATTTACATTTGTCTAGCTAAGCCAATGACTAAAAACTGTAATAGAGATAATGCCTTAACTCTCCTCTCTCTCCTATAGGTAGCCCCTGTGCGTCATTATAGAATCACAGTGGAGGACAGTAAGTGAAACTTGTAGTTCTGCTTCCTATGCTGTATCACTTATGCGGACAGATGTCAGTCTCCACATCTGCATATCTGAGGCCTTTTATGAGAATAAATGTTGCTATAAAAATGTAATGATTCTTGGGGTCAGAATTAGAGTACACCACATTTCCCCCTGCACTCCCCTTCTCTTCCTGTAAATTTTAGACTTAGATTAAATATATTTAAGTCTCAATGAGTCAAATCCTCAATTCTTTACCGCCTGTTTCTGTATTACATGCAGGGTACTATTCAACCAGAGAATGGGGAGCAGAATCAGGCTGTGGCGTTGCACTCTATATGATTTTATGAAAAATATGCTAATGAGTGTGAATATAATGTAACTGGAATATGCTTCATGCAAAAGGTCTCTTGTAAGGTATCATTACAAATCTTATAATCTACTGAGTGTGGTAATCCTATTTGTATGTATGTAACATTCTTGTATCTGAAACTAGAAATATGAAATATAACTCTGAGGGCCTATTGTAATTATGCAGAGTGTGGGCCATTAATGGTGGTTTGGAATCTTGATGGCTCCCATCAACCAGGACAATTGACTGTGGATGGCTCTGTTTGCTTGAAGGCCTTCCTGTGAGTCAGGCTGGGAGGAATGAAGGCTTGGAGTCTTACAGTGACATGTGATCATGTCACCTGAACTAGAATCCATCTTTAACCTGGTGCTTTTCCATTTAGAAGGAGAGGTGGGAAGCCAGAGAGGGACAAAGGATTCCTGCCTTGTGCAAAGTTATATAAGGAGGTGGAACAGAACAAAGGATGGTGCAATCATGAGAAATCCCCTACCTACCACCTGAGCTGGAACAAGGGCTGTAGCGGGGAAAGGATTGTGCCCAGACTAGGAAGGTGTCCAGTCTGTGATAGAAGCTTATTGAAACAGCTGAGGGTGAGATTTTATCTGTATTTAGTTTTCTTACTCTACTAGGCTTAAACTTGCATGTTTTATTTTGCTTGGTAATTCACTTTGTTCTGTCTGTTATTACTTGGAACCACTTAAATCCTACTTTTTGTATTTAATAAAAACAGTTTTTACTTATTAATTAACCCAGAGTACGTATTAATATCTATCGGGCGGGGGGGCAAACAGCTGTGAATATCTCTCTATAAGTGTTATACAGGGCAATCAATTTATGAGTTTACCCTGTATAAGCTTTATACAGGGTAAAATGGATTGATTTGGGGTTTGGGCCCCTTTGGGAGCTGGGCATCTGAGTGTTGGAGACAGGAGCACTTCTTAAGCTGTTTTCAGTTAAGCTGCAGCTTTTGGGGGATGTTGTTCAGACCTTGGTCTGGGTTTGTAGCAGGCTAGTGTGTCTGGCTCAAACAGGCAAGGTTCTGGAATCCCAAGCTGGCAGGGAAAATGGGTTAGAAGTAGTCTCAGCACACCAGTTGGCAGTCCCAAGGGGATTTCTGTGATCCAACCCATCACACAGGCCCTTAGTTCTTACTCAATAAAAACAAACACCCACACACCCCCAAAGAACTGAGTAAAAACACTGGATATGGCCCAATAGTAATATAGGAAAAAGATTGATTGGAACAAGCAGAAAAATCCACAATGACTACATGGACTGATAATTGTACATGGTGCATCATCTGTTCCAGAGAAGCCCAGTGTAAAATCTGGAACAGGAAATTGAAATGAATCTTATTTCAACACCTGATTTCCAATTCTCAGCTGAGCTCGGAAAGCAACAACAAAATGTCCCTTAAGACTAGCATTGTCCCTAAGAAGCAGGCGTATTTATTGAAGCAATGAGCCACTCGATGGCTGAATGAACAGCAGAAAATCCTGCAGATGTTCTTCTCAGCTGCAGCATACAGACGAAGGTTATGGGATTACAAGTTTCAGGGGAGATCAATAATGAATTTTTTGCCATCTTCTATTCTGGCTCTACAGCCAAATGAGTATTTTTTTCTGTTTTGTTTTGTTTGTTTTCTCTTCTATTTACAAATGCTGTTATTAGGACAGTTACTGCATAATTAGTATTAAAATTATTTGTACTAAGCTTTTGATTCGGCAGTAAGATTAGTGGGCGAGAATGGACTAGCCTATAAATTCTTATCCTGAAAAATACTAATCTACGCAGGAGTAGGTCTTCAGAATTACACTGTAACACAGTAGATTTTATGCAATATCGTACTATACAAAAGAACCCAAAAGTATCAGATACATTTAACAGTCTAGTAAAATAAATATGACTCATAATGTTTATTTACAAGGATTCTTTAAGTTAGTGGATAACTGTGGCTACAGTGACAATTATTTGCACTTTTATAGTGCTTTCAATCGCAGACACTTCAGAAATACTAATAAAGTAATCTTCATAATACCCCTTTATAGTAGATACTATTATCCCAGTTTTGTAGAGGTGGAAACTGAGGCACCAAAAGATTAAGGTCAATATTTTCACACTTGGTTGTCTAAGATCAGCTATCTAAATCCATATTTAGGTTCCTAAATAAGTGGCCTAGTGTCGAGAGATGCTGAACATCTCTGAATTACTATTGAATTTAATAGTTGCTAATGGTCAGCCCTCCTGAAAATCAGGCCATGTCTAAATATGGATATATGGGCCTGTATTTATGATCACACAGGTGAACATTTTGGCCTAAGTGATTTGCCCAAGGTCATAAAGAGTAGCGTGGCATGCTCTTTGGAGTAACATCGCAATTACCTGTTTGATGCCCAAGACCATCTTTCTCTCATGCCTGCACTGGTATCCTGTCCACAAAACGATTATGGTAATTGATTCAAGAGATGGCTGTACATAATTAGAATTACATTGATATGCAAAACTGGAAAAACTTCTTTTTAAAATATTTTTTCTAAAGAATCCATAGGCTACATGTTTAAACATCACACATGGTTGTCAGTAATGCCCTAGACAATCTGTTGTCTCTAAACTGTTGTGAGCCCTTGCTAGTGGAAGCTCTTTACATCAGACTATTGAGTTGCTGGTAAAATACCTAACTATGAGCTTTATTGAATTGCCTATGATGTAAAAATATCTACAGCAATGACTATTGATAAAGATCTATCCCAGCATGCACTGGACAAGGTGTAAAATTTAGGATCGATTCTATGGAGCAGTGTCTTCTTCGGTTGTTCCAGTTACTAGATCAGGAATCTGGGGAGGATGGCCTCATGTGGAAGGCCTAATCACCCAATGTAGCTATAGCAGTGTTGCGCACTGCAAAATAGTGCTGAGTAATTCAAATCATTGGCTCCATTTTAGGGAGATGAAATGCCACTAGGTACAATGAACAGAGATAGTGAGACACAATAAAGTGACCACTAGCAAGATCTTGCAGAAGCTGGGCAGTTTATAAGACACTATTACTGTGACGTTGCACCCCATAATGCTGTATAGAAATATGCTTATGAGTATAAATATGACATAACTGGAATATGATTTATGCTAGATATGTCATGTAACATATCTCTGCAAAGGTTATGATCTACTGTATATATCCATCCTATTTGCATGCATGTATCATTTTTGTATTTGAAGTTATGAATACTGGCTATGTACTTGTTTGATTTTAAGTAGCCTCAGTGAAGCAATTGGTCAGCTTCTTGAGAAAAGACTATTCTCAGTAAGTGCCCGATCAAGAAACACTTAAGCTAACAATGAACATTGAGAGATGCCAATCCACATCTGAGCTTTCCTGGGAATGTAGTTCAGCCTGTAAAGTTCTGAGTCATGCATGGATATATGACGTGCCCATGTGACTCCGAAACTCCATCTTGCAGCTGGATTCTGCATAGGAGAGGGGAAGGGGTTTCCACCCACAAGAGAGAGTCTATTTAAGCCTCTCCATTTGAGCTTCATCTGGCTCAAGAGGTAGCGTCTCCACCTCAAAGGATACCTGAAAGAAACCGGAACAAAGGACAGTAACTACAGGGGTGTGAGTGATTGCTGAACACAGACTAGAAGGAGGCTAGTCTGTAAAAGACGCTTACTGGAACATCTTTGAGGGTGAGATTTGATCTGTAATCACTTTCTTACTGTATTAGGCTTAGACTTGTGTGTTTTATTTTATTTTGCTTGGTAATTCACTTTGTTCAGTCTGTTATTACTTAGAAACACTTAAATCCTATTTTTTGTATTTAATAAAATCTCTTTTTACTTATTAATTAACCCAGAGTATGTATTAATACCTGTGGGGGAGAGGGGAACAGCTGTGCATCTCTCTCTATCAGTGTTATAGAGGGCGAACAATTTATGAGTTTACTCTGTATAACAGATTTATTTGGGGTTTGGACCACATTGGGAGTTGGGTATCTGAGTGCTGGAGACAGGAGCACTTCTTAAGCTGTTTTCAGTTAAGCCTGCAGCTTTTGGGGGACGTAGTTCAGACCTGGGTCTGTGTTTGTAGCAGTCTAGCATGTCCGGCTCAAACCAGGCACGGCACTGAAGTCCCAAGCTGGCAGGGAAAACAGGCTCAGGTAGTCTAAGAACATCAGTTTTGTTAAGTTTGCAATGTAACATTCCATAAAAAGTAGCATTCCTACCCATTCTAAAATTAAATCAGTCACTTATAGCAAATAAGCAGCTTCTCAGAATGTCCCCATTGGTTGCCTCCACAAAACAGTGGCATCTAACAAATCCAGTAGGGCCAGGTAAACCAAAACTGGTGCAAGTTATGCACATGTATCTTTCCCAGCAAGGTGTCCATACTTCAATGGGTGTAGCCACAGTCACTGCCAGTTACTACAAATTGTTTTCTCTTCAGGACAATATGGCATTCAATTCATCTTCTTGGACAGCACTTGCAGTGTAAATATATAGATATGCAATCAAATGCAGCACTTAAAACTACCAGAAGTAAAAGAGATTAATATTTACTAGTTCCTATTTTTGTATCCATTTTTGTTATGTTTACTTTTAATTGAAAAACAAGCTCTCCCCTAGAAGAAAATTAAAAAAAACTTTTGGCTGTTACATTTCAGGTTCTGCTTTTCAGCAGCCAAAGGCATTAGTTACTGAGGCAGCAAAAAGTCTTACATATGCAAATAGTCAGACCTTTAAATACTACACAAAAATATGTAAACTCTCAAACAGAGCCCAATGGGACAGAATGAAAAGCTCGTGTTAATAGGGATAGTGAGAGCACAGTTAGATCACAATTATGCTTTCAGGTAAATGACTGGTCAATTAACCTATGTGATTGTGCTGTGACTGATGGAACTGACAGGATTGCGGAAAGTCACTGAGATGCTAGGAGGCATTGAACCTGAGGTCAGAAACAGCAACCTTCTGTCAAAGCATAGACATTCCTAGAGTTACATTTCCAGTGGACTAAGAAGTCAGTCACAGGTCACTCCTTACAGTCTGCAAGGTGAATTAACAGAGTGAACACAATTATACTTGTTTGACACTAGTCCAGAGTTTGCAAGCCACAGTCGTTCTTTTCAAACCGTGACAACTCCCAGATGGTCTATGTACATTCTTCGGCAGCAATGCTTTATTTTATTATATGCCATAAGCTTTACTGTATTTATTATGTGCCATAAACTCAAATACCCATTTTGTTAGAACTTCAAAAATAACAGGCAGGGAAATGTTTGGTGTCCCTTTGGTCAGTTTTAAAATGCTGTTTAGTATGACCATGACCTGAGAGGGACACACTACAGGAAGTCTGTGCGAGAGCAATATCCAAAGTCAGTACTTACAGTTTTCTGAATGCCTTTGCAGGACAGTGAAAGCTTTCCCTGGATAAATGCATACTGGATGTCCTGTTGCATGTCAGTTTCAGGCCTGGTTCTGGATTTCCCCCCTTTCACACCTGAAAAGAAATTGAAGAATGCTGGCATTAATAAACAGAGGGTTTTGTCACTATTATCCATATATTACGGATATAAACACAAGGAGAGGTTAAGGAACTTACCCAAGGCCACACATAAGAAATCTGTGGCAACGTAGGGACAAGAACTTACGTGTGCTGACTAGCAGGGCTGTTTTAAATAGGAGACAGTCACCCTTTATTGTTTTAATGATGTAAATGCAAGATTAAGCATGGAGACACAAATTGGTATGAATCTTATATGAAGCAGGAGTGGCACAGGGGGCAAGATATTCTGTAGGTAGAAAAGCCAGCTGTACTGGTTTTTAAAACTACTTTTTCAAAGGTGGAAAACAGGAGAGAAATTGTCAGTTCAAGCCAACCAGAACCATCCATATCATAGCTAGATTCCTCTGACTGTTAAACAAATGTTTTGATTAAGAAGAAAAATTCAGATAAATGTTGTAAGAGTCTCATTAATCACTGAAACCACTGCTATGCAGCAATCCATAGTGAAATGCAAGACACCAAAATCAAAGTCCACAAATGCCAACAGCACAGCTATTAAATAGAATGCAAGGCTATTTTCAGGCCCCGAAAGGAAATAATAAAACTTGTCATCTTGTTTATAAGTCGAAAAGTCTCTCTTTCCCCCGCTTCACTCTTCTGTGTGTGATCCAATCCAGAACATGCACTTTAACATCCACTGCATTATAATGAGCTGTAGAATCCCTCAGATTGACTGACTGTGTATGAATTGGGGTTCTTCTGAAAAAGCGGTAGGTTTACTATAACATAAATAATTATAAATATCCTTTCTAAAGTTTTCCATTGTGTTTGAAATAGTTGGTAGAAAATATACATGAGCTAGCCTGCTTTAAAGCCTGGATATGGTGAAACTGCTCTAACACCAAGGCATTTCTGTTAAAAGCCTGCTCCATTACTGCCACATACTGCTGAGGTAGGATGATGCTTCAATCAGCACATTAAATCATGAATGGGCACAGCAGGCTTATGAGTAGCTTTTTTTCTAAGCTGCTGAAGAAGAGGGAAGAAATAACAGAGTCCAAGCAATCTCAAACCCATTGAACCATGCTGTGTGCTACTGGAGTAATACCCTGCATGCTTCTGCTGTAGTGGAGACATTGAGCATATGTTATTCTCTGTCTTTGTTTCACATGTTTCATAAACTATTCATCTCTATCCTATTGTCATGAGCCAGCAACGAAGAGGGACTCAGACATTCTGGTACTGGAAAATGCATACTTTGTAGTCACATTATTTAAACCGAATTCCCAAGTAAAAAATAAAGCTCCCCAATGTTATCCAGGGCCTAAGTTGTTCAGTCTTCCTCTGTCCCAATGATTTAGTCATAGAACTCCCATGTCCGGGGATTCACCCTTCCATTCTCCTCTCTCTGAACTTCTTATGAGCTGATACCAATATGAGACCGCTGTATGGTGCCGCCACCACAGTGGAACTAGACAAACTAGAAAGAGCAGCTGCAATTACGGTACATTTGAATGCAAGAAAAGCCAGAGGTTAATTGAATCAAAGTGCAAAAGGAAGGTGGACAGAGGGTGGGGGTAAGAATTTTGTCTAAAAACAGTCAGTTAATTATTTATTTTGTACATTTATAAGTCATCATAATGTCTGGACATATTTTACATAATTAGATGAGAATCCCAACCTGTTGACTCAAAACAGGGGACACCAGAATTTCTTTTAGTGGAACATTGAAACAGATGCATGTTATGGCATGACCCACCATTTACAATGACCTCCTTCTGGAACCCTGGTGGTCCACCCTTGAAGTAGACAGTGAAAGCCTTCTTACTTCCTGCAGGTGGGTCACAGAAAGATGTGTGTTCTGAGATAACTAGGATACAGATTGTTTAGTGCTCTGGTGAACTTCAGGGTGTTGAAATTCAATCAGAAAATAGGTAGCCACTTCAGAATAGGGAACTCAGTTGTTGTTTGTTCTGCACTACTTAAAAGGCAAACATCTGCCCTCCTCAGTAGCTGAAATGATTGGGGTGGCCTCAAGTAGCCTTTAAAGAATGAAGGCATTAGGCATGGATAACTTTGGTTAGGTCCACATGTGAGGAGAAAGGATGCAATCTGTTGGCCAACTGGATGAGACTGTGATAGGATGAGTACCTCATCACATTGGAGGTACTCCAACCTTCTACGGGGTGGAAGTTAAGAATCAGGCCTGGTCTACACTACAGAGTTAGATTGAAGGAAGCCGCCTTAAGTCGACCTGTTAATGTATGTGTCTACACTACTGGGTACTTTACATCAACCTAAGTCGCCTCTGATGTAGACTTCTGTAACATACCTCTGCGAGAGGCATAGTGCTTAGTTCGATTTTCATGGGCCAACTGCGAGGCAGTGCAGACTCAGCGTTGTGTAATTCGACTTAATTGGCCTTCAGGTGGTGTCCCACAATGCTCATCCAGCAATGCCAGCAATGCCCCTCTGCCATGTTCATTGGCCAAACTACACAGTCTCTACATAAAAGGCTAATGGACACAAATCAGACATCAGGAATGGTAACATACAAAAGCCAGTAGGAGAACACTTCAGTCTGGACATTCAATAACAGATTTAAAAGTAGCCATTCTTCAACAAAACAAACAAACAAAAAAACCCTTCAAAACCAGACTTCAAAGAGAAACTGAAGAGCTACAATTCATTTGCAAACTTAACACCATCAATTTGGGCTTGAATAGGGACTGGGAGTGGCTGGCTCACTACAAAAGCAATTTTCCCTCTTTTGGTATTGACACCTCCTCATCAATTATTGGGAATGGACCACAACCACCCTGACTGAACTGGCCTTCAACATTGGTTTTCCACTTCTAAGTTAACTCCCTTCTCTTCGTGTGCCAATATATATTTATAGCTGTATCTGTAATTTTCACTCCATGTATCTGAAGAAGTGGGTTTTTTACCCACGAAAGCTTATGCTCAAATAAATCTGTTAGTCTTTAAGGTGCCACCAGACTCCTCGTTGTTTTTGTGGATACAGACTAACACGGCTAGCTCTCTGATACATTTTTAACCAATTTCTTTAGTGAAACTAGCTTAGATTATGTGTTTGGTTTTATTTGCTTAGTAATCTGCTTTGTTCTGTCTGTTATCTCTTATATTCACTTAAAATCCACTTTTGGTGATTAATAAACTTATTTCTTGTTTATAATAAAACCCAGTTTATGCAATTTCTAACTGGTGGGGCGGGGCAAGAAGTGTGCACATCTCTCTTCACATTGAGGAAGAGGGTGTATTTTTTATGAGCTTGAGCTGTGCAGATTTTTCTATATAGCATAAGACAGTATTATTTTGGGTTTATCTCCCAAAAAGGGGTGAGCACATGAGTGCTGGGGGGGAGGAGTCCTCTCAGCCAGAGCTGACTTCAGTCTGTGTCTGCAGCGGGATGTGGCTGTACTTGTGTGTGTGTGCTGCAAGAGGCTGGAGAGCCTAATTCAGCAAAAAAGGGAGAGGGAACCCAGGCTGACTGAGCAGGGGAGGCTCAGTGAAATCCCAGTACATCAGGTGGCATCCCAGAAGGGGGGTCCAACCCATCATACTCTGCATTCACCCTTAGTGTAAATAAGAGCATATTTGATTGTATTGATCCAATTTCTTATGAAAACAACGAGGAGTCCGGGTTTTTTACCCACAAAAGTTTATGCCCAAATAAATCTGTTAGTATTTAAGGTGCCACTGGACTCCTCGTTTTTGTGGCTACAGACTAACACTGCTACCCCTCTGATACTCAATTTCTTATGAAACAGCTTTTTGAAAAATAAATCGTTTAAACTCTGTGGGGCTGATTGTCTTCTCACTGGAACTACTGTAAAGCAGCAGTAACTTCATGAAAGTTAATGGAATTACAAGTATGAACTCATATTTGCTCACAGTTTTATCATTGTAAATCCAGAATAACTCCATGAGAGTAATCCGAGCATTCTGGATTTAAACAGATGTGAATGAATTTGGCCCATTGTGTTTATGTGAGTGATAACATTTTAAGGCTTTCTCTCTATTTATGTAGAAAGTTCAGTGCTGTGTGTCAGAGTTTTTCTCTCGAGCTGACTCCTATTTCGCTTGCATGGATATCTGACATTGAGATATACACAACCTTTTCATTTGCATTTGGATGCTGATAAAGATAATTGGAAGCTATGGTATTGTACATTTAACAGCATATGCCAAGCATACAATAGTAATATAAAAATACAGCTGTTAATTAACATTATGGCAAGGCTTCCACTATGGATAAAGGATAAAAATATTTAAATCAACTATGCTAATAAAATGTATAAGTACAGGAACAGAACAAAAATTAAAAAAACAATCTTATGGAAATTGTCACTATGGTGTGGCATAAAGAAATGTAGAGTATATACGTTGTAGATCTGTTTTGAGATTCAAGGTGAAAGTGTTGGATTTGTTTTCAATATGCTGCTATGAGCTTTATCTTATAATGTTTCACATTTCTGTACAGAAATTAGAGACATTACATATAAATATCAAACATATTAAAAAGACCTAAGTGTGGGACACTTTCTGCAGAAGGTGTGAAAAAGACTTAACATTCTGTTAGTGGTGTCTGGCCTGATATGATACAACTTAAATGAACCACAAAATTCTAGTTGGCACTTGTTCTCAGCTTATCTTACTGTTTTCTAAGACTGGGGAAAATCCACCTGGTTTAAGTTTCATATATAGTCCAAACTTGGCTAGATTTGTATCATGCTCAGTGAAACTGGAGCCAGAGGGCTCATGCTCCCTGAAGGGACTGTAACCAAGGAGACACCAGCAGAACAGGAAGTGTGGGCAGTTAGGCAGGAAGCAACTCAGCCACATGGGCAAAGAAGTGTGGGGAGGCAGTGAGACACTACACTGCTGTTTTTAGCAGTGTAGACAGGGGAGGCACTGCTTGAGCACATAGAGAGCCCATGTATATACCCTGAGGGTTCAGGTTCAGGGTTGTAGGCACACAACTTTACTTACCTACGTTGAGCCTTACAGTCTACACTGCTATTTACACCCATGCTAGCTGGGCATGCAGTGTCCGTACTCCACATGTTTCCATAAGTGTACATGTATCTTTTGTTGCACGTGCTCTGCTGGCAGCCATGGAACTATATCTGAAGTCCATCAGAGCCCTGCATTTTGCAGATACAAACCAAGCCGAGAGATGGATCCCATGGAAGGAGAAGTTTGAGGTGTACACAGACCTGGCCATGCAGGACAATGATGAGGACAAACGATGATAACAACAGCAGGAAAGTAAAACTATTATCGGGGGACCAGGCAGAGAGGTCTGCAGCAGTCTGAATCTCACCACTGCCTCAAGCCTCACGGCAGTCCTGGAAGTCCTATTGTGCCCAAAACCAGAGAAAAGCTAGCGTGACAGATTTTTCACTACAGACCAATCTGAAGTGGAAGGGATAGACCGATGTTGCTGCCTGACGCACGTTGGCTGCTACATGCAGTTTTGGGGACTTGACAGACTCACTAATTCTGGATAGGATAGTCTGGGGCACTTGGGATCACCACCAGCAGGAGCAGCTGCTCTGGGAAGGTGATCTCACATTAGACAGATGCTTAGTCATGGGGCGTGTAGCAGAAGCCTCCAGAGAAAGGAGTCACAACACGCACAGAAGTATATACAGTGAGACAGCAGCACAGGAAAGCTGGAGGCCAGGGTTCCCTACCCATAGTGAGGATGCATTTACTGTGGGAGACAGCATGAGTGTGTAAAGAAGTGCCCTGCACAGGATGCATTATAAGGCATGTTGAATCATTTTAGCACCACGAGCAAAAGAAGAAGGACTCAAAAAAATTCAGTCAGACTTGTACAAAGGGGGAGAGCACATCAGACAGTGGTGACGACATCATGATTCCCATCTTAAGAGCATTTCAGGTTCAGGCTGTCCAGACAGGAAAGCAGCAAGGGACAATACCTACCTCCATGCAGGGAAACATCCTGTGTGATTTCAGCTGAGTAGCAGAGCTGAGATTCCTCTGTGAGAATCGGACTTCAACACACTTATTAAAGAGCAAATGCAGTCTAATAATGGACAATGAGTGCATAATGCTGCCTATAGGAAAATGTGACCACAGTAACTAACCCGAAAGTTAACAGATGGTATCAACTGAAATTTGTGGTGGTGGGTGGTAAGCACCACATATCCCACTTAGGGAATACATCCATGCAGCCTTGGATCTGATCAGGGTGCAGAATCAGAATTTTACAGCTGAAGTGTAAGATACAAAAGGGAGAGTCCCATGGACTATGAAGACAATTTTAAAGTAATATGGGGATGTTTTCGAAGGCAACAGGTGCCTCAGAGGAAAACAGTGACTGGAAATAGACATCACAGTGGAAATTGTGTTGACCAAGAAGGAAAATTTCAGTGGCACTACATAATCCAATATGCAAGAAACTTGAAAGTCTTCAAAGCAGGGGTATCATAGCACCTGTAGAGGCCAGTACAGCCTTGGTAAGCAGCATAGTTGTCATAAAGAAGCCATCAGACAAATTACACATCTGCATAAACAAAAAGACAACAAAGCAGGTATTTAAAAGGTGTCGCTATCCACTGCTCAGTTTTACATCTTGCCAGAACTCTCCGGTGCCAGATTCTTCTCCATGTATAAAATTATGGAACCATGGATTTGCTGAAAAGTTGTAAAAACTAATTAAGTAGTAAGGAAAACAAGGTTTTAAAAACACAGTTCTTAGCTTTTTCTTCTCACTTTCCTTTCATTGCTAAATTCATCAGTAAACATTGCTCAGAGGTAGCATCACTAATAATAGCTGGCATCAGTTTCCTGCTTCTCAGGGCTCTGCCATGGCTGTCTCTAATAATTTAACCAGTTTGGCTTGATCAGCATGGTCACAAAGGAATAGTGAGGTTGTGTGAATACTGCAATAAGTTCTTACAAATATTCACTGGCATTTGTAAACAAGTTCACTTTGACTGTGTTCATGTCTTTTCTGATTGCCTTCTGTGAGTCTTCAAACAAATGTGTTTAATGGCAAAAATGCTTGCGGAAAGAGAATTTTAAGCAAATATTGGAGAATATTCATAGACTAAATGTTGAACTTGTAAACATGAATATTTACACTAGATGTCCGGATTCTAAGAGTTAAGCTTATTTCATCAGGGAGCAGAAACATACTATGTGACCTGTACGTCCAATCAAAACTCACCCACACAACTTGGATTAAAATGAAAGAATATTGAATACCGGCAACTGACTACTCTCAGACACAATTTAGAAACCCAAATTCCTTTACCAAGCTCTTTAAAGACCTGATCCAAAGCCATTGGAAATCAATCTGAATCTATTTATTGACTTAAATGGGCTGTGGATTGTTTTGGCATAAACAGTCAAACCAAACAGTTGAACTTCTAAAGTCTTCAAGTGGAAACTTAAACAATTACCATTGTAATGGCAATCTAAAAATGTAATTTGGAAATGATCCCATGTGATATCAGCTATCAAAATCCATTTCTTTTCTCATTCTTTTGGCTGCCTGTAATAACATCTCCAGCAGCAGAGAGAATGAAAGCTTCAGTCCCAGAAGGATTAGTGAGGTTGGCCTCCTCATATAATAATGCACAATGAAAGCAAATTTGTAACACTTATATAACTCTCCGACATGGGAACTTAACTTGCATCACTATGATAGTGACAGCTCACATTCTGAATTTGAAATAATCCTTGGACAATTTCTTTTTATCCCTTATAATCTCAGCTGGTTGGAGGGAAAAGTTGCTTTAAAAATCCTGCAATAACTGTATTGCAGTAAATTGGATTGCTAGAACTCATCAGAAAAATTGATTATTTTTTCCATGAAAAATTGACTTTTCAGTGAAACATGGAAAACCAAATTATTTTGATATGTTTGGTTTGGGGCTGAAGTATTTCCATTTGGGAATACTGCCATAGTGCCTCATGGGAGGTATAGTTTAGTGCCTAAAGTTCTCATTCTTCTTTATGGGACAGCCTCCCTGATTGGGCAACATCTCCTATGATGCACCACTCTCTCCTCTCTTGGTGAAAGGAGGTGATGTGTCATGGGAGTCCCATAACCATGGTGCCTCATGAGAGACAAAGTCTGGCTGGGGAGCCTGGCCCTTAGAGGAGACAACCAAACTACAATCCCTATGAGGCTGCGCAGTGGCATATCTTTTTGTATTTGGAGCTTTTTTTTAAATGTAAAGTTGAACTTTTCTGCAGACAGACACTTGAGTAAATAAAATGTATGTAAAAAAAATTTTTTTCAGTTGAACAATTTTGACAAAAAATT
Source organism: Trachemys scripta elegans (assembly GCF_013100865.1). Classification (NCBI taxonomy): domain Eukaryota; kingdom Metazoa; phylum Chordata; order Testudines; family Emydidae; genus Trachemys; species Trachemys scripta. The sequence continues at coordinate 71,955,577 of NC_048300.1, forward strand.
TTCACCATCCCTAATTATTGTGCCTTATTCATAAAATATCTATTTAACAAGCCTCTCATATTAGAGTGAGAGTTTTTTACCTTCTGTAAGAGCAATCCTGTCATTCCTATATTATTCTTCCTTACAAACAGTTGCAGACAAACTAGTAAAACAAACAAAATATACTCTCATTTTTGTGTATTCTAAGCTGCAATTTAGTACTCAGAGGTTTTCTGAGACAGGGTCAGGCTTTCAGTGCCTTCTGGGACAGAATTTTTCCCATGATTTCCTTCCACTACTTAGTGGAATGTTTGCCCAAATTATAGAAAGAAATATCCAAATGACCTATAACATTCATATTGACTGTGTTGTGGTTAAAGAACAGCACTGGAAGCTGGGAGATTCATCCTTCTGTATCTCAGATTCCCATTTGGAAAATGGGGTTACTAATACTTAAAGTTAATATGTACTTTGAGATCTCTGACAAAAGATATTATATACGTGTAAATCATTCTATTATTGGCAGACACAATGATCATGTACATTATTAGGCAGAGAATTGTAATTTATTTGCCAAGGAATAAGCTGGTTTCTGGAATGGCTGCCCTATCATTGATAACTGTTTTGTCCTCTCTCATTTGATTCATAAATATTGTTCTCCTAAGCAGGGAAAATTGTATGCAGCCTTTCTTGACCTGAAATTGGCATTTGATTCTACTGACAAAGGTCATCTCTGGGAGAAATTTGCAAGGAGCTGGCATAGACCCTCAGCTACTTCGTATCCTGAGAATCCTTCATAATCAAATGGTAGCTAAAGTTAGGATAGGACAGAAAAATACTCTAATGGACCCTGTCCATCAGGGTTTCTTACTACTACAACTTTTCTTTTTTAATTTTTATACTAATAAAGCGGTGACAGCTTTAGAAGGGGTGTGTGTTTCCCTCCCAAATTTCTGAACCCATTTGTGTCGACCTTTCTTTATGCAGACAAAATGGTTTTGCTGTTCTTAACTCCCCTGGGCTTGAAGCATCTTAAAGGACTTTAGCTCTTTTTACCTGACCATAAACTATCAGAAAACTTAAGTAATTGTCTTTGGCTGCAGACTAAGGCTGTATAAATGGATGATTGATGGCCATTATATTGAACAGGTAATTTTTTCCCCCTATGTGTGAATTTCTTGTATATGTAATAGCTAGTGGGATAATTATATAGAGGCAGTAAAGAAGAAAGCCTTAATTTCTATGGAATTAGTGCTCTGTTTCACTCAGATCCATGGGGGGTAATCTAATCACTCAGGCTCTTAAATTTTCAAAGATCAAGTCTGTGTCCAAATACTACATGGTGCAGAAATTTGGGGCTGGAAGTATTTTAGCAAGTTAAAGGTTGTGCAAAACAAATCTATTAAGGAGAATGCTCAGCCTCCTAAATTATACAGCAGATTTATTCAGGACAGAGATAGGGGATTGTGCTAGTACAAACAAGGCCCAATGCCTTTATATTAATTACTGACTTCATATTTGGCATATGAATCAACAGCACCTTCCAAGGTTATGTCTGGAGGAACAGCTCAACAAGATATATACCCTAAAGTCCCCTTGGCTTTTGCAAGTATACTGTTCCACCATTCTTCAGGCTTTTCAGAAATTGACTTAGGTAGGACTGTAGGTAAAAGTATGAATATGTTAATTAAGCTCACAGCACAAGATAGCTGCAAACAACTGGATATGGTAGATGTTCATACGGCAAATATGTTTCCTTGGCTTTCTGACTTAAAGAATGTCCATGGTTATAGGAAATAATTGGATTGTATGTTAAGATGGTCCTTTACAGGTCTCAGTTTCCAAACTAGGCAGACAGCCTATTTGGAAGGGAGAAATGATGGTACTGAGATACAATTTTCTTTGTCTACATGGGTCCAGCCAGACTATTTATTGTTTTGTACTGCCACCCAATATATAAATGTTTACCTCCATTCCTGTCCCAGATGTCTTTTACCATACCACCTCTGAAATTAAAATACTTGCTACATAGTAAAAATGTTTCATTTATATGGTCTGTTGTCCCATTTGCCTGGTCAGCCATAAAAATAAGAAAGAAGCATATGAAGGAGGGGCTACTTTTGACCATTATCTTTTATATCATTTTAGAAGTGGTGATTTTAAAGGTGTAACTGATTTTAGAGAAGGATTCACCATGTGTTTTTCATTTTTTCTTAAAATTTGTTTTTTTTTCCTGTTTGTTTTTGAGTTGTGTCAATTTAAAATTTGTATTTATTTATTGTATTATATGCAATGGCCTATGGCTAAGATGCTGTATTAATAAACATCAGTGATCACATAGATTATCTTTCGGGTTGGTTAGGTGGTGAAGACAAAAGTAAGTACTGGGCTACCTGGCTATCCCCAGAAGAAGATCCCCAGTGGAGAGTGTAGAATCAGGACATTGGGCTGTTCCCTGAAGGAAAGAACAGACTGAAGAGTGATGAGAATGGGCCAGCTGGTTGGCTCAGGAAGATCGCCTTCTCATACAGAATGGCAGGTTGAGGGGTGTTGGAGCCTGTTGTGGGAACAGATATCATCTGTTCAAGTTCACTTTCTGCAAACATAGCACACTCAAATGTTACTAAATACAAGTTACAGAAAAGCTAGTTTTTAGCTCCAGCACTTGAATATTGTGCTTGCCAAAGTGTATACTCACGAATTCAAAATTCGCATTGTGTTGGATAGAGGATTAGTCACATGGTAATGATTATTCCCAGGCTTGATGACTTACATAGCTAACCAACAGAGTAGGAATTGCAAATCAAGAATAATGCAACTTTATAACATATTCAGTGCATTAAGGGCCTGCTTCTGTTCTCCCTGAAGTCAATAGGAAAGCTCCCACTGACTTGACTGAGAAGAGGATGAGACCCAAAATAGGTAGATGTTCCAGATATATTTAGTTATACGAAAAAATATCAAAAACTTAAATGTAAGGGAGGCAAAGAAAATGGTCGCTCACTAGCTACTATCAGATTGTACATGCAAAAATGTGTATAAAATTAATAATATTTAATCAGATGTTTAATAATGCAACATGTTTCAAAGTTATTTAATAAAAAAACCTCACCCTGTAAGTTAAAACAGTGGTAATATAACCACATAAAATATTAAGACATTGCCTGAAATGATATTAAATAATTATAAATTGCAAAATGGTCATTATGTTTGTATGGAAATCACATTTGTTAAATGGTGATTCATTAAATGCTGCCCCCATTTGTTGGTCCCTCCTACAGAAGTTGACATCAAGTATTAGTTACGTTACCTGCTAATTGTTACATAACTAGGATGTAGAACTATATTTTCCTCTCATTACCCTAGAGTTTTTCCCTCACCGCTCCAATTGCCTGTCATACCTGCTTGTTGTATCTTGTCTTAATTTAAACTACATAGTATTCAGGACAAGTACTGTCTTTGAGACCTGGCCAGAGAACAACAATTCTGTTTCATGGAAGTGTGTGTTAGAGCACTCACCTTGGGAGATTCAAGATCTGGTCTTCCTTATTCAGAGCAGAGTTTTTCATCACAGACATTCTAAATAAGGTAGGTAGAATAAGGATGTGAACTCGGGTCTCCCCCATCTCAGGTTAGTGACCTAACCACCAAGCTATAGAGCTGTAGTCCCCATACTTTTCTTCTCATGCTCCCCTTACCAGTAATGGAATGTAGCCATGCCTTTCCCCACTCCCCCCGCCCAGTCCAGGAGTGGAGATGCAGCCAGACTGGGGACCAGGAGCTAGGAGCGGGGGGACCAGGAGCGCAGCTGAGGCTGGGGTTGGGGACAGGGGTGAGGTTGGAGTGGAGCTGTGGGCAGAGCAGGGCAGGGTGGCCCCACCATACCCCCACCGGATGTTTCTCCATGTCCCCCCTAAGGGGGCACATCCCGCAGTTTGGGGACCACTGCTATAGAGTCAGTCTCTTGTTCTGTCTGTGACAAACTGACATTATACCTTATTGAATTAGGGTGAATGCCTTTGGGGTACATTGCCTTTGGGGTACATAAAAATGCTGTTATGTATGCATTATTATGGCACTGTATGTACTTTTCTAGTAGGGGGGGGGTATGCTAATGTTCTTCCTCGGTTACCAGCCCTTTGAAGTCACCCTGGAGGGCGGGAGGGACACACACACAGACACACACACATTTCTCCAGGGGCCAACAGACAATGATACCATATTTTGGATAAATAGCCTGGTTTTTAACTGGCTCATGGCCTTCTTCCTGATCCAGCAAATGGCCAGGATGCCTGTTTCATGTAAGGCCTCAATGCTTTTGAAAGGGTTGGAAGTACTGGGCCTACTGAGGCGTCACAAGAATGGGTGCTTGTTCTGAACTGAATCTATTATGAATTTGTGAACAAAAGGATTTTTCTGGGGTGGGCCTTTGAAGGATTGTTCCTACCAGAATCCATGTTAGGGTTGGGGTGAAGTCTGGTAAGCTGTTTAGCCTGTGTGTATATTCTTTTAATATGTTTTCCCTGTAGTTCTTTTACCTTAATAGGAAATGCTGTTTGGTATTTATATCTGTAGCAATTACCCTTGTTACCCATCTCTGAAGAGGTAGCAAACAGGTATGCTTGGGCAACTTGTGTGTGCTGGGAATAGCAAGTGAAGGCAGGACCTGTGCAGCCTGGAGATACACCAGTCAGAAGGGAAAGAGATGCACATCTCCACTCAAGAGAGGTAATAGCCAGGGGAGCCAGAAGCCGGAGAGCAGGTGCCCTTGCTGAGGAGAAATACCAGTGCATTTGTCCTGAACTTTGACACTGATTTTGCTGAAATTTAATACATACCTGAATTAATTAATACAAATATATTAATAGTTATAATAGTATTTGTATTAGCATCTGTGTTTATTATTAATCAATTTATTTTATCTTGTCGTTTGGACATTGGTTCAAAAACTGGACTGAAACTACCAACTCAACTCTCACAGTCTCAACTACTTTGGGTCAGTAGTGATTTGGATCAGCAGTACCAACCTGGGCTAATTTGAGCCAATGAGATAAAGGTCCCCTATCTCATTACCAATCCTCTCAGCAATGCAGTCTCCTATGTCAAATTTACTGTTTAATTGAAGTCCATAAGGACGAAAAATTGACCTGAGCTATGTAAGGTCTGAATCTTGATCCAACATCCTGAAGTCAATGGGAGTCTTTCCATTTAGTGCCCACTGAAGTCAAACACTTAAGTGTTGGTGGGTGATAAACTCAATTATAAACCAAATGTATTTTTCCATTTAAGACAGACACATGCCTCTAAATGGTAGCTTTGCATGCTAAGTTTCAGACAAAAGAAAATTGTATGTGACTGTCAGAAAAATCCTGAAGAGCCTGAAAACAATGAAAGTTACTGACAACTTCAACCCTGTGAACAAACAGTTCTATCATTGTACACAACTTTCAGTTTTGAAATCTCCTCTTGGAACAGAATTAAAGCTGTATTTGTGGAAGAGTTTAACATCAAAAGACTCCCCCTTTTGATATGGCTTCCAGAACACATTTTAGGAATAAATGTGTTGTTTCTACAGTGTTTCCTAAACTTTTTGAAGTTACCAAATTAGTCACACTGGGGAGATGGCACATGAATATCCGATATGACGTTGAGATTTTTAAACAATGCATGCCACTTACAGGTATTTGCATTGTCTGTTTTCTAAATGTCAGTAGCCTAATTAAAACTTTTATAATTATTACACAGAGTTTATACATCTGCTGTTTCTGCCCTTGCCATTTGAAGCTACAGTATATCATTGTGAGCCTCGCTGGCAGCCAGATTAAATCCCAAACCTGTTTATTGCTTAGTGATGTAGAATATGTAATAAGACATTGCATTAGAGCAGAGCATTGTGACTAGTAGTAGAGCATTTTGGTAAATGACAGGACCATGTAGAGTACCTATCTTCCATTTCACATCTGGCATATCCTTAAAAAGAAATGTTGCACAATAAAGTTAAAATACTCAGTGTTGATTTTTGCCACTGATTCTCATTCTATTTTCCAAGTGTTAAAATAAAAATAAAATGTACTCCTAATGATGTTTTGTGGGTTTTTTTGTTTGTTAAATTTTAGTTTTAAAAGACCTTTTCTAATTATATACTTATTCATCTGTTTTTCTTCTCTTTTTCCTTTTTATGGTCCTTTGCCAGTTTTAAATACTAAATTAAGTTGGTGTAGTGACCATCCCTGTGTAATCGATTTTATACAAAACAGCATTTGTTGCTAAGTGATGATGAGCGTGTAATGAGGCATCAAAAACAGCAGCAAGAATAAACAGATCATTAGGTGCTTATTTCGGATTGTTGACCCTATAGATTTGCTCTTTGCAGAGATAGTGCTCTTCTCATAGGTAGGTTGTGACTAAGAAACTCTTATTTCTGTCTCCGACCCTTAAGGCCACTCTGAAGGCATAAAGAGATGACAAAGGGGCTGGAAATGGTACACCTTTTGGGTTCTATGGTTGGTGTAAAGCTGCCATAACAGCTCTCACCCCCAACCTCTCTCACTGCTGGGTTGTTTTGTTATACCAATAGAATAAAAACCAGCAGGATCTTATTAAGAGGGATAAGGCAAAGATGCCACATTTATTGTAAATATACTGATAAAGCAAAAGATAAAAGTAAACAACGTTGTTTGACTACTTATTTCTTATACATACACACATACATATATATATAGAGAGAGAGAGAGAGAGAGAGAGATTTATTCACACAATCATTCATTCAAGTTCTGTATAGGTGTTATAGTTACCAGTCTAGAAGTTGCTCATGCCAAGTTACTGGCCAGGTATCTTGGTCATGAGGATGGAGCCGAGTCTGTGTCAGGTGCACCTGATGCTCCTGGAGGCTGGCAGCAGAACCAGAGACTCAAAGTCATCAGTCTTTAGAGTCCATTCTTATAGGAATTAGTTCCTATGTTATTCTATGGGAGCTGTTTCATCCTGCTGTTGCTGACTCAATCAGCAGATGGCACATTCCTGTCCAAAGTGGCACATTCCTGGTGGCTCCACACTGTTCAAAGTTTGTGTTTCTCATCCTTCCAGGTGATGGGGTGGGTCCCAGTTTACCCTCCGGGGGTTTCTGGTCATCCACTTGACACATTCTTCGGCCGATGGATACTCCTTTTCTAGGCTGGCACCTCCCTAACCATCCATGTATATCAAGCATTCATCAGCATACATTCCATCCCTTAACCATATTTAAATTTACTGTATCCACCACTTTCAGAGTGTGTGCTAATTCATTTGAGACTCCCGGCCCTTTAATCACAGAGGGTGGGGGTCTGTCCTAGGAGCAGTTGAATGAAGTGAAAGACACTTAACAGCTTATAGTGTTTGTTTACATTGTATAACAAAGTTAGTTAACTTGTTTGTAAGTTTTACATAGTAGTCACAGGATAGATATAATTAATGGTTTCTACATACAGTAGCTTACAAGTTTTAACAGAAGACCCAAGAGATTTTTGTACTTGGTGAAACTGTTGGATTTTAAAGTGTGGGGGCCAAATTATGAGGGGGTCACTGTCTCTTGGGGGAATCACTGTTAGTACCTTCTTTAATATCCCTACAGTTTCAGGGGAGGGAGGAGGTGTGGGAGGAGCATGCTGTGGTTTAGTTAGTCCCATTTTCCAGCTGCCCCCCCGCCCCCACCCCCGCGCATCACAGCAGCTGAGTAGAAGTTTGAGAAGCCCAGAGGCTGCTTCAAGTTATGCTAGAGGCCAGGCAGTCTGTCAACAGGACAGAGAATGGGAGAGGCATAGAGACCATGTAGTTTGTGGTTAACAAAAATATTAAATAACCATTTGAACCAAATGTTGATGAAAGGTATTGATAAAAATGCTGCAGAAATGTCTGCACAAAGACATAAAATGGGTCCATTTCAAACTCTGATATGCAAAGAGTTGTGAGATTTCCTTGTAAAACAGTTTTTCCTCTTTGTGCTCAGCTCTGGTTATAAGTCATTCTGTGTATGAATGTGCCAAAAACATTCTGACAAATGCCCTAATTCAGGAAAGTATCCCTATTCAGGGAAGCATTTAAGAGCATGATTGAATGTCACCCAAGTCAATGGGATTTAAGTGTGTGCTTAAGTGCTTTCCTGAACAGGGGTCAAAAATTGTGATACCTTCTGGATATGCTAAGCAATTGCAAGGATAAGTAAGACAATCAGCCAATATATGCAAGGTCCCTGCAGCAGTTTCCTTTCTAGACTCATCCACAGTGTTTACTGCTTCCTTTAGAACTTACTGTTCACATTTCCAGGAAGCTATTAGATAAACAACACTCATTTTATATCCTGAAAAGTACAACGCCTTAACCCCGTCTGTATTTCTAACAATTCCCAGAGCACATATGCAAATAATAAATATAGCTAGAGACTACTAGCTAGCAACATGTTCCAAAACCTCACATATCTACTTGTCTGGAGAAGGGGGGATTTGATACAGGGCCGGCTCTAGCTTTTTTGCCGCCCCAAGCAATAAAAAAAATGGCAGCCACAGGGAGCGCGTGGAGGGCGGTCAAGGAGGCTCACAGGGCCGGGCAGGCAGGGCCCTCAGGGGCTGCAGGAGGTGCTGGCTCAGCCACTCCTTTAAAGGTGGCTCAGCCTGGCCGGGCTCAGAGCAGCGCGGGAGACGGAGGCTGGTGCAGGTGGCAGGGAGTGGCGCGTCCTGGGGAGCCCAGCAGTGCCATGAGTGGCGGGGATCGCTAGTTCCTGCCCCTCCGGGCCGGGGTCCGTGCTCCTGTGCAGGGCTGGGCAGGGACTGGTGGAGCGTGGGGAGCTGGCCAGGGGCCCCGGAGCTGCGGACCGGGCTGCCAAAGCAAAAAAAAAAAAAAAAAAGGGGAAAAACCAAGGCAGGGTTGCCGGACTGTGCCACCCCAAGATTGGCCAGAATGCCGCCCCTTACAATGTGCTGCCCAGGCACGTGCTTTCTTGTCTGGTGCCTGGATCCGACCCTGATTTGATAGCAGCCTTCAACTACCTGAAAGGGGTAGGGTTCCAAAGAGGATGGAGCTAGGCTGTTCTCAGTGGTGGCAGATGACAGAACAAGGAGCAATTGTCTCAAGTTGTAGTGAGGGAGGTCTAGGTTGGATATTAGGAAAAACTATTTCACTAGGAGGGTGGTGAAGCGCTGGAATGGGTTACCCAGGCAGGTGGTGGAATCTCCATCGTTGGAGGTTTTCAAGGCCCGGCTTGACAAAGCCCTGGCTGGGATGATTTAGTGGGGGTTGGTCCTGCTTTGAGCAGGGGGTTGGACTAGATGACCTCCTGAGGTCTCTTCCAACCCTAATCTTCTATGATTCTCTATAGAGAGAAAATCAAACGCCTTAACTTCAAAATAGCCTAACAGAATATACTGAAGCTTCCTTCACTAACTGGTTTTGTGCCATGGGAAATACCCTTTTTCTCCTTTTTTAAGTACTGAATTACACGTTAACAAGTATTTCCAGAAAAATCCTTATGGCAGAGAGAAAGAGAGAGAGAAAGAGTAAACTTATTTATAATTGCACTAGATTTTTAATGTAAATAAGAACTTGTTTATAAAAATATCATACCCGCATTCAGAAAAGTCAAACAAAATGACCTGGTTTATTGTAGGCTAATTAGCCTGATATAAATCCTGGGCAAATGAATGGAAAACTTGATATAGCAGTCAATCAATAAAGAATTTAAAGATGATAATATAATTAATGCCAATCAACATGATTTATGGAGCCCAGATCTTGTCAAAGAAACAACTTTATGCAGGCCATAACAACAGAATGGGGGACTGTTTCTTATCTTAAAAAACAGTGGCTCTGAAAAGGAGTTAGGGGTCATAGTGAACAAACAACTGTGGCAAAAAGGGCTAATGTGATCCTTAGATGTATAAACAGGGGAGTAACATTGTGAATAGGAATAGGGTGGGGATTAAGTGTACCTCCATTGGGAAAACATACCACGGACTCTTTAATCTATTGGAGAAAGGCATAACAAGAACCAATGCCTGCAAGTTAAAGGAAGACAAATGGAAATTAGAAATAAGGTACAAGCTGTTAGACAGTGAGGGTGATTAACCATTGAAATAAACTGCCAAGGGAAGTGGTGGATTCTTCAGATTTCTCTTGAAATCTTCAAATCAAAACTGGATGCCTTTATAGCAGATATGCTTTAGTCAGACACAAGTTGTTGGGCTCATAATAGTTTGCAGATTTGGTCTGTTCGGGTCAGTCTTTGCTTTCACAGAAACCAATGGCAAACTTCAATTGATTTTAATAGGGCAAGATCAGTTCCTTCCCTACAGTTACTATCCTACCATTGATGACTCTCCCAAAAGTGGTCATTATTATGGCTAACATAAATGAAAGTGAACTTAAAAATAGCCAGACAAACAAGGTAATCTTCCAGATATCATTTATTAATCTCTTTCTTTTTTCTCGCTTCAGCATATTATAAACTTCCCACTTAAATATGCACAAATGCATTTTATGGATTAAATAGTTTTGGACTGAGACCTTGAAAATAAAGCGTATTCTCAGATTTATATCCTGAGGAAATAACTGATATGAGAAAGTGGGTGTAATGGGGGGAGGGGTTTGGGGAGGTTATAGAAATGACAGCTTTACATTATTAAAATCTGGAAGATAAATCTTTAATATCACTTATGTAATTTTTGAATTTTAATATCTATATTACAGAAGAATTCTAATTAGCAGTCCTTCTGATTCAAAATATCCTGCTAATTTCAATATTAACCATAAATACATTTAAATAAAACAGATTGTATTGCATGGAGTTTAGAAATTTCAGTGTGAAACAGATATTTTATATCATTTCAATATGTATATATTTATCAGTGCTCCATCATTTTAAAAAAGCTGTTGACAGTAAATGGAAAATGAGAAATCAGTTGTATTTAGAGGTATTTCAGCCTATTTTATATTTTTAGCCATTCTTCTTTTCCTTATTTTTACTGATAGGGTCAAGGGAACCATAGCTTTGTTTCATAAGATTCATTGTGCTCATGCTGCTTATTCCTCCCCTAATATGATTACTTTTCCCTCCATATCAACAGACCACAATGTCACAAATGTGACTTTAATGAGTTATTAAATGAAAGAATCAGGTGGACTGTAGAAAAGGAAGGAGCAATTTTCATGAACATTTCTGTAATATAAACGGAAGAGAAGTAGAGCAAAATCTGTAGACCAAATTCCAGACTCACTCACAGTACTTTAAAAGCAGAGCATTCCATTGTAATCAGAAGAGCCACACTCTGGATTTGCACCACTATAAAGAGGATTGGAATCTGGTCCAATAAATGTGAATAAAATTAGGTCTCCTAAATTTGTGCATGAAGCATTGTCAGCAAAAGCAAGGAGATACTAAAATACACATCCCTTAAGAGGGAAGTGTTTAAAAGATGAGGGTTTGATGCTCAGTTTTGTTCCACGCGTGTTTATTGTCTTTGCACTATAATGTCCTAATTCTGTATTTTTTGTGCAATCACAACTCCCACAGACTTCCTTACCTGACCAATCCTATTCTTCTTCTATGGGTCCATAAGGCCCAATGGACAGTCAAATCCTGCAGTTCTGCTGCATGGAGAGAGGGGCAGAATGTCAGGAATCAGCACCCTCTGCATGCTGCACATTTTGCAGCACAGAGAGGTGTTTGGGGGGTAATGCAACTACAAGGACCAGCTGCTTGAGACCTTCCTTGCAACGTTTGCAATGCCTTCTCCCACCTCCACACCAATGGCTGGAGACCTTACTGTTTGCACCTGTTGCTGCAGCCTCATGGAGAGTTTTTGCACCATTGCTCAGAAGCCTGGAGTAGGGAAGATTCACACTCCGGCTGTGTACCAGTGGGACTCTCTTGCAGAATGCTATAAGCAAGAACCAGGATAATGCCCTAAATTTAGCTTTCCTTAATATCACTTTGAGGGAATCATGCTGTCTACCACACAAATTTGGCTTTAAAATGCCTCTGTGAGAGCTCCCATGAGCTGGGGATGAGGCGAGGATGACAACAAAACAATTTATTTAATCTGACTGTTTACAGGGATAGTTAGTCTAGATAATTCATCATCTGATTTTTATAATGGCTGAAAAGTTCCTTTGCAAACTTGCCTGTTCAGTCTGTATTCAGGCTACGCACACCACTGGACTATGTAAGTTCGTATTCATATCACTGTTAACCTCATTATCCTTGCTCTTTCCCAAGTCCTTTACACTTGCTTGTTGCGTCTTGTCTTAGGTAGACTCTGATCTTGCAAAAGGATATGGGTGGACCCCAGACGGGCTCCATGTGCACACAAAGGTCACCCTGAACTGTTCTCTTTCCAGGATTCTGGCCCAGATTGTAAAATCCTCATGGCAGGTACCACGACTTAATAAGGCCTGGTCTACATGAGAAAATTAGGTTGGCATAACTAAGATGCTCAGGGATGTGAAAAATCCACACCCTTAAGTGACATAGTCAAGCTGACCAAAGTGCCCACGTAAACAGCGCTAGGTTGACAGAAGAATTCTTAGAATTAGAACCCCTCCTGTCGGTGCGGATAGTGTCCACATTGAAGCACAACAATGGCGCAGCTGTGCTGCTGCAGCGTTTTAAGTGTAGACAAACCCTAAGTCTTTTTGTAGCACTTAGCACAATGGAGTCCCAATCCTGAGTGGGGTTTGATTCTTCCTCTTCCAACACAGGCATATCATGCTGTCTGTTAAGGATTTCTGGTATGTAGTCCACTAAGCATATTTCTCTAATAAAAAGTGCTGTAATTAGACCTACAGATAGAGGAAATTAACACAGTAGAGTGAGAGTCATCCCTGTGCAACACCCACTTGTACCTGTAGGTTCAGATCCTGAAAATAGTAGCAAATGTGAGTAATTTTATGCAAATTAAGTGGTGCATATGCCTTGTGCTAGCCCTTTGCAGTGAATTTTGCTGTGTTCACATATTACTACATGCACCACTGATGTCACAGAATATGCCAAAAAATCAAGGTCCAAAATTAATTATAATAAAATAATTTTATTATATTTCCTTCCTTTCTATAAGATAAACAATATAGATAAATATTTAATTAAAACATTTACATTATGAAATATACATATTCTAGTAATTTAGTTAGGACTTTGTAATAGATACTGTCACATACATTATTTAACAGACATCTGATTCATTAGAACATAAGAACATAAGAACAGCCATACTGGGTCAGACCAAAGGTCCATCTAGCCTAGTATCCTGCCTTCCGACAGTGGCCAATGCCAGGGGCAACAGAGGGAATGAACAGAATAGGTAATCATCAAGTGATCTATCCCCTATTGCCCATTCCCAGCTTCTGGCAAACAGACCTTAGGGACACCATCCCTGCCCCTCCTGGCTAATAGCCATTGATGGAACTATCCTCCATGAACTTATCGAGTTCTTTTTGAATCCTGTTATAGTCTTGGCTGTCACAACATCCTCTGGCAAGGAGTTCCACAGGTTAGCTGTGCGTTGTAAGAAAAAATACTTCCTTTTGTTTGTTTTAAACCTGTTGCCTATTAATTTCATTTGGTGACCTCTAGTTCTTGTGTTATGAGAAGGAGTAAATAACACTTCCTTATTTACTTTCTCCACACGAGTCATGATTTTATAGACCTCTGTCATATCCCTCCTTAGTCGTCTCTTTTCCAAGCTGAAAAGTCCCAGTCTTATTTATCACTCCTCATTTGGAAGCCATTCCAGATCCCTAATAATTTTTGTTGCCCTTTTCTAAACCTTTACCAATTCCAATATATCTCTTTTGGGGGTGGGGCGACCACATCTGCACACAGTATTCAAGATGTGAGCCGCACCATGGATTTATAGAGAGGCAATATGCTATTTTCTGTCTTATTATCTATCCTTTTCTTAATGATTCCCAACATTCTGTTAGCATTTTTGACTGCTGCTGCACAATGACTCCAAGATCTCATACTTGAGTGGTAACAGCCAATTTAGACCCCATTATTTTATATGTATAGTTGGGATTATGTTTTCCAATGTACATTACTTTACATTTATCAACATTGAATTTCATCTGCCATTTTGTTGCCCAGTCACCCAGTTTTGTGAGATCCCTTTGTAACTCTTCGCAGTCTGCTTGGGACTTAACTATCTTGAGTATTTTTGTATCATCTTCAAAATTTGCCACCTCACTGTTTACCCCTTTTTCCAGATCATTTATGAATATGTTGAACAGAACTGGTCCCAGTATGGACCCCTGGGGGACACTACTATTTACCTCTCTCCATTCTGAAACTGATCATTTATTCCTACCCTTTGTTTCCTATCTTTTAACCAGTTACCAATCCATGAGAGAACCTTCCCTCTTACCCCATGACGGCTTACTTTGCTTAAGAGCCTTTGGTGAGGGACCTTGTCAAAGGCTTTCTGAAAATCTAAGTACACTATATCCACTGGATCCCCTCGGTCCACATGCTTGTTGACCGCCCTCAAAGAATTCTAGTAGATTGATGAGGCATTACTTCCCTTTACAAAAACCATGTTGATTCTTCCCCCAACAAATTATGTTCATCTGTGAGTCTGACAATTTTGTTCTTTACTATAGTTTCAACCAGCTTGCCCAGTACTGAAGTCAGGCTTACTGGCCTGTAATTGCTGGGATCACCTCTGGAGCCCGTTTAAAAATTTATTCCTAATTGTAATTATCCATTTTTTTTAATATTCAGGTCATCCAAACAGTAGTTATTATCGTCAGGCATTTCCTTGGATTAATGACCTATTGGTGTTAAAGTGTTTTCAGCTATATTTCACATCTAGTTTACAGGGTCATTAATCTGTATGATCATCATTATTGCTTAAAGAGTTCATTTCCAGTGTAAAATAAGTTCAGCTGTTTGGAAATAAAAGCCATGAAACCACATGTATTTTAGTGCACACCCTACAACAATCTTCAATTTGGATTTCCCTTCTCATTATCAATAGGGTTTATTGTTAACTGTTTAGTCCCCCTGAACAAGTGGGCAAGGTTATTCAAAGCTTCTGTTGTATCTGTTAACTGGTGGCCAGAAAACTTGACACTAGAGTGGATTTAACAGGATGAGCTAACAACCAGAAACCTATTAAGGCACAACCTGTTATTTAAGATATGCTTGGGTCTGAGCAATGAACGTCAGATCAGGATTCCTTACTCCCCATGGTTTGGTATGACTATGTGGGGAAGGATGTTTACATCAGGAAAAAGATCTTGGAGTTCAGGAAAAAGATTTTGAAATCATCCTGGATAGTTCTCTGAAAATGTCCACGCAGTGTGCAGAGGCGGTCAAAAAAGCAAACAGGATGTTAGGAATCATTAAAAAGGGGATAGAGAATAAGACTGAGAATATATTATTGCCCTTATATAAATCAATGGTATGCCCTCATCTCGAATACTGCGTACATATGTGGTCTCCTCTCAAAAAAGATATACTGGCACTAGAAAAGGTTCAGAAAAGGGCAACTAAAATGATTAAGGGTTTGGAACGGGTCCCATATGAGGAGAGATTAAAGAGGCTAGGACTCTTCAGCTTGGAAAAGAGGAGACTAAGGGGGGATATGATAGAGGTATATAAAATCATGAGTGATGTGGAGAAAGTGTATAAGGAAAAGTTATTTACTTATTCCCATAATTCAAGAACTAGGGGTCATCAAATGAAATTAATAGGCAGCAGGTTTAAAACAAATAAAAGGAAGTTCTTCACGCAGCGCACAGTCAACTTGTGGAACTCCTTACCTGAGAAGGTTGTGAAGGCTAGGACTATAACAGAGTTTAAAAGAGAACTGGATAAATTCATGGTGGTTAAGTCCATTAATGGCTATTAGCCAGGACGGGTAAGGAATGGTGTCCCTAGCTGCTGTCTGACAGAGGATGGAGATGGATGGCAGGAGAGAGATCACTTGATCATTGCCTGTTAGGTTCACTCCCTCTGGGGCACCTGGCATTGGCCACTGTCGGTAGACAGGATACTGGGCTAGATGGACCTTTGGTCTGACCCAGTACGGCCTTTCTTATGTTCTTATGTTCATCTCTTATTCTGGCCTTTTCAGTCAGTAGAGTATAGACCATATATATTTGTTCCCAAAGAATAAATTGAAGCCAATAACGTTTTTTGTGGGGAGAGAGAAGGAATGGCTATTATGAAAAGCCATTCAAGAACTGGAAATCTTATAGTACTAGATCATATAGTACAGGTGATTGTTAACGCCTTTCAATCTAAATTTTATAATATAATTCTAATTGATCTAATCAGGCATGATTTTCTGACTAAATGATTTTTCAATAGAAAATGCAGTTTCTTGTAAACTGCAGATTTTCCACAGGAAGATTTCAATTTTTCAGTTTTCCATTGGGGAAAATCCAAAGTGTTTCCTTTTGAGTCAGTTTAACATTAAATTACATGTGTCTAAGGTGCCATGGTGCTTCACGGGAGTTGTAATTTGATGCTTAATGCCCCCATTCTGTCCTATGTTCAGGTCCCTTGTCTGGACTGCATATCCCATTATGCATTGAGGCCTTCCTTCTGACCACGGTTCAAAGTGCATGATGTAAAATGTCATCCAACTAAGGAAAGTGTCTCAATG
Source organism: Trachemys scripta elegans (assembly GCF_013100865.1). Taxonomy (NCBI): domain Eukaryota; kingdom Metazoa; phylum Chordata; order Testudines; family Emydidae; genus Trachemys; species Trachemys scripta. The sequence continues at coordinate 71,972,193 of NC_048300.1, forward strand.
ACACTTTATGACTCAATGGCGATTTTCAACTCATTTTCAAATGTGAAAGATAAATTAGAAATTTTTTGCTCCCATTTTATCTGTAATAGAAATAGATGTGAAAGGAGCCAGAAGGCAACAAATGGCTGTCAGAAAAGAGTTGTGGATGTAAAGGAAAAGGAGGAAGCTAACAGATCTAGTTCAAACTGAAAATTAAGAAGATATGCATGAGTGAAGAGGAGGAAGAGGCTTTTTGAAGGACACTGTAAATAGTTGTGGCTAGTGTATGATGATGATGGTTCATCAGATTCTTAATTTATGGATCTGTAGGTGTTATTCTTTATTAACATGTTCTGGAATTTGAATGAGATCTATTATCCTTAATGAACTAACCAGGAGTAGGGGCTTAAGAGTTGGGAGAGCCCTCACCATCGAAGCAGTGGTCTATTCAAGAAAGTGATTGTCTTGTGATAGCCTCTGAGCCCTGCAGTCACTTAACAGACTCCTCAAAAATAGGATTGACCCTGTCTGGGTTTTTTAGATCTTTGGCTGTGGTAAACTACTCTGTGTCTCTTTGAGCTTCCTGGACTTGACACTTCATGCCTGATTACTCTGGCTGGCTGTGCTATGGAGCATAAGATACAGTTTTAATATTCATACTGATCAAACAAAGGCTGAAGAAACTAAAAATGAATGTTAACCTTGCCTTTTTTTAATTGTACAGCCTTTTCTGTTCAGTGAATCTGACAAGCAACTCAGATTTCATCGGGAAACTCTGAGTATCACTTCAGACAACAAGCTATATTTTGGATCCATTTATTCCTACAAAGGTACCATATTTCATCAGGAAATTTGAGTTAATCAGTTATGATCTGTTTCATAATTGCTGTAGAAAATATCACTGCATTTTTTTTTTATTTTATCCTTGGTTCAGGAGTAAACACCCATTTTGTGCTAGTGCAGTGCTAGCAACCATTTCTTCTTCCTTTTTCCAGGGTTTCTTTAACTCAGAAAAGGCAGGTGCCTCTTGTTTCAGAACACTTGTCACAAAAGAGAAATATACATTTTACAGATAGCAATTTGCATTTCTTTTAAAGCATGTACTGTAGTATTCAGCAAAAGTGGTACTGTTACAGAGTAATTCATGCATATCTATAGCATAACACACACTAAAGCCATAGCTACATTACAGAGCCTATGCTGACATGCCACCCTCCCCCCCCCCCCCCCCCCCAGGGTTGATGCAGCATATGCTAACAGAAGGAAGAGTTAGGAGGTGGCGTTCAGCTGCAGAGGCAGCAAGTACCTGCAGGAGAAGCAGCTCCAGATCATCCCCCTCTACTTCCAGTTCGGGGCCTTTGCTTGAGGGGAGAGGGGGCAATGCCCCCACAAACTATGCCCATGGACTCCGGCCAGCACTGCTGAGCCCAGTCCTGCAGGGTGTGTGAGACCGCTGGGCCCAATTTTATGCTTCCCCATTTTTGCACCTCTGCCGGCTCTGTGCCCTGGGCGGCAACCCCTCTTGCCCTGCCTTAGTTACAGCCCTGACCAGGCCTATGCTCCACTTAGGTCCCACTCAAGTTCTCAAGTTAAATAGAGAAGATAAAGAGTAGAATCCTATCCTCATTTTACAGATGATTACAGGAGTTTCATAGAGTTTAAGGCCAGAAATGGAGCTTTATATCATCTAATCTGACCTCCTGTATATCACAGGCCATTACATTTCACCCAGTTACAGGAGTAACTTAAGTCCAATAACTTGTTTGGTTAAAGTCTATCCTCCAGACTTGCTAAAGGTCATGCAGATAGTGCGTTGCAGAGCTCCTGAATTCCCATCCAGTGCTTTATCAAGACAGCAATCCTTCCTCTTCCTGCTTTTTTTTTTAAAAAAAAAGCAGAAAAAAATATTTCTGAAATATTTAATTGATTGATTAAATATATTGATTGATTGCCATGATCGAAAGCTTATTTCTCTGGATACTGGCAATCAAGATAGTACTGGGTGTTTACTCTCATGAGATTTTCAACTTTGACATTTAGATGTACCAAGGTAAATTCACTCAATTTTGGTTCCAAATAAATCATTCCACTAATTTAGCCTTTTTCCCCCCATTTATAAATTCTTCACAAATAAATCAATTTTTAATCATCTATGCACTATTCAGAAATGTTTGACTGTTCACTTGAAAAAGTTGAGCCTAGGGATTGCTTATGAACTGTTAGCTTCATCTAGTTGCGGTTCCGTATTCATGATGCGTGATAGTTCACTTAAATCACATGACATTAGTTATTCTCCCTGATTGAACCTTTTTAAATGGGAGAACAATCATGAATAGTAAGTGCCAAATAGCCTTGTTAAAAGAGCAGAGATGTCCCAAACATGTATGGACTTAAAAGTATTGTGCTGAGAACAATTGATCTGCAGATAAAAACATCTTGATGATTCTGTATAGGGCACTAATAAGACCAGTTATAGATTATGGATGCTAAGCCTTTAACTCAGCCTCTAAATCAACACTCAAAAAATTAGAGCTGATCCAAACCCAAGCTCTGAGAATCACATGTCGTATGAGTATTATGACACCGTTCTGTGTGATGCAGGTAGCAACCAGAGAAATGCCTATACATTTAAAAATGAAATTATTAGATTTAACCTTTTGGGCTATGGTAAATGGAAATAATGAAGACAAGAGTACTAAACAAATGTACAAGGACTATTGGGAATTAAGTACGCAAGATGTAACTGGATGCCACAAACTCCCACATGCTATTAGGGTCAAAAGGTGAGTAAAAGACTTGAGTAAAAAGGCAGAACTGGAAGAGATTAAAATCTTTAGTCATGGGAAATCAAATTATAGCTGGACAGTTGTCTCTCCAATTGCGGGTTTACAATTATACCATAAAACAAAGGGAAGAGCAGGACCATCAAATATGATGGATAAAAATGTATGAGTTTATACATGGCAAATTGGGTCAGCATTACCAAATCTACACTGAGCGATCTAAAGATGACGAGACATGTAAAGCGAGAATGGCCTTTTGTATCCCTGAATTTGGAATTAGGAGATCTATCAGACTATCCAATTTTGTGACCATTTTAATAGACAAATTGGTGGACATGCTGTTGGCACTGACCTGGATAAGGGATATATGCCCAACTACAGCTGCTATACTATCTGACTCTTTGTTTGGTATAATGGTGATCAGAAATAGAAGCTCGATAAGCAGGAATGACTTAATTAATAAAATATTGCTCCTGACTATGCAGATAGTACAACTAGGTATACATATAGTAATAGCATGGATTCCAACACATGTCAGGATATCTGGCAGTATACTGGCAGATAAAGCAGCGAAAAATGCCTTAATAAATGAGGAGGTTGATATAAAGATCCCGCTGAGTGCACAGAACTTCAAAAGTTTGGTTGAGAACTTAAGAAAGAATGAAAAGAAATATGGGCCAAAGAGAAAAGAGGACAAAGGTTCTATGAAATATGTCCTAAGCTTGAGGATAATGTCATACTTCACACTATAACAAAAGAAGTGAAGCCCAAATGGGATGGGCCAAGATGGGTTGTGCAAAACATGCAAAGTTAAAGAAACAGACGGCCATCTGTTATGGAAATACAGAGACAATTATACAGAAAGAAAGATTCTTTATGAAGAACTGAGATGCCTCAAGGTATAAGAATATGGTCTGAGAGGTATGGTGAAAGTACCAGGAAAGTGGGGTAGCATTAAAAAAGCATGACTGCATTTTTTTAAGGATACAGGGCAAGATGAGACGTTATAGATTTTGATTATGTGAAAATAGTGGTAGGTGGTGGTCATAACTTCACATGCTGATGCTGATGCACCATAAAATGACAGGACAAGAAAGAAAGAATTACCTCTATGCACCATGTAAGTTCCACTTAAACTTTCATGTTAAGTGGTGGATAGTTCTTGTGCTGCCCCTTTACACAGGAATGAATTTCAGCCTTAATACATCAATGACTTTCCCAAGGACTGCAGATGCATGCACCTTTCTGTGTGAGTTTGCTGCTTCTGCTATTTTTTAATCCTGCATCTAAATAAGTCTCAGTCTGTGAACTTTGCCTCTTTTTGAAGTTACATCACTCATGGGAATAACTAAGGGATGTTCAGTTATAGATTTGACAGATGGTTCACATCAAAAGGAAGTGATACTTTGTAGGAAATAAGCAAGTTCTATGATTTTCAGGTGTAACAGGATACTGTATTAACTTCACAGAAGTGGTCTATATATAAAAATATAATGTTTTGAATAAGATAGTATAAAGGGCAGTGATGGAACTAAAAAGCACAGGACTGATACATGACTTATTTTGGGGCGACCACAATTAGTTTTATTGATGAAGCTGTTCCTTACCTGATGGTGAAGTTTTGTTTCTAGCATACGGCTCTATCTTGCCCTCCTTACTCAGGCAAAACTCTCACTTGGAAGCTCAGGATTGAGCCCTAACACAGTAAACACAATATAGGTGAATCTTCTTGAGAGGTCCTTTATGGTGATTCCCTCCCCCAGAAATCTCTCCCATGGGGGGCGGGGAGGTCTAATCTGCCCTTCAGATTTCTGTATGCAGTTTTCCACAATCCTTTATTAGTGATTTGAAAGGAAAGTTACATGAAGGAACAGAGAATATACCTAAGGTTTTACAGGTAACATGTAAATAGGTACATAATATTTTAGTTTGGGTCCCAGCTTGTGTGTGTGTGTGTGTGTGTGTTCTTTCCTGTGGTCTTAGGAGTAGGTCCATTTTTCATCATACCATTCCTGGGGTTATCAAAGTCATGCTGTAATTTGTTCCACATCTTGTATCTTCTCTAGCTATATTTTAAATGAAGGACTGTCATATGGTGATACATTTCCTTGCAGCTACCATTACATTTTTGAGTGGGTGTTCTGAATTATTTTAAAGGCTGTGAGCTATATTGCCCAGAATATAATAGATTAAATATTTGTCAGCCTGTGTGGTAAAATGTGTTTATAGACTACTGTGTATGTGTGAGCAGAAATTTTGGATCTGAGGGCAGTCCCCCAAAATATATGTGGGTTACTAATTTATAGTCTGCAGCCTCTCCAGCAGAGATTGGAGGAGAGGGGTGTTGGATTCATTTTGTTTCGGATAACTGTAGAAGAAATGCATGATTAATATCCAGAGGAATTTTCCCGAAGAAGGAGAGGAAGTGGTGGTATGAACCATTTGGAAGATATTTGTCCCACCTGTTGTCTTCTGCAAGACTTTAGAAGTCTAATTCCTATTTCTCTTGTTCAGCCAGTGACTTGTCTGTTTCTTTATTGTTTAAGGTTGTATAATATCTTGCCATTAGTTGTTTAGTTCTTCCATGTTGTCTAAGTCTTCTCATCTCAGTTCCAAATTTGAACTTTGGTTGATGTATATTTTCCTAGTCAGAATTATTGTGAAGCTATTACTGTAACTGGAGATAGTTATGAAGATCTGATCATTCTAATTTAAAGAAATGATCCACATTTTAGAAGTGACTTAGGGAGAGGAGAAGACTATCAACCAAACCTCCAAATTAATAAGGTTTTGTATAACATAACAGCAAGACAGTGCCACAGAAATAAAGGTGGAAGTGTGAATTTTTCAGATTTGCAACAAATTCTTCTGAAACAATATCCACATAGTGTCTCCAGATCTAATACTTATGCTACTATGAAGTGTAATTTTAACATGTATGAATACAAAAGACCTAGCCAGTATCTATGGAGAATGGAACATAGATTAATGCTAACTGCCTGAAACTGAACCCAGAGAAGACTGAATTCATACTTGTATTTTGGGGAAGGCAAACAGAAGAACACAGTGTGACACTAGTAGACCAGGTGCCAGCTCATGCGAAGGCTCCAGGCCTCACTGAACACTTACAAGACACCAGTCTTGCTTAACTGTATGTTAGCATTATCAAAATAAATATTGAATGTTAAGTTGATAAGAATATATTTAGTTTTTTATAAAATGCTTGTAGGATACTGCATGTATTGTTCTCATTCAATTATATCCCATGTTATAATGTAAAAGCAAACATTTGCATTTGCAAATGATGGTCTTTTACAAGAAGATGTTCAATCCTTTTCATTAAACACAAATAAGCCGTTGTACAAAATCAAAGATCAAAGACTTTATTAAGTGCTTTCCTCTTCCTCCCCTCCATGAAGAAGGGACCTATATGGGAACTGTTGCTGTCAAATTGGGTTCTGTGAGAACAAGCTATAAATATGGATACAAGGAAAAATTCTTCATCTCTGGACTGTTCTAACAGGGCAGAATAATCCAATGAGAATAAGGAGATCCCCAGAGTTACTCTGGATAGACCTAAAAGACTTTTGGGAAACAGGCAGATTACTACATCTCTGCTACATTTTGAAATTATAGACTGTGACTCACTTGGATATATATTTTTACCAGCTTTCACCTCTCAGTAATTATCATTCCTTTTTCTTAGATAATAACCCTTTACTTATTTTACTGTAGAATTGGCTATATTTGAAGTGAGATCTAGAATGCAAATTGAGCTGGGTGAGTGACTGGTCTCTTGGGACTGAATATTTTATGATTTGTGGAGTGACTATCACATAGTCCAGCTTGCCTGCATGACAAGATAGACTGGAGTGTCTAAGGGGATTGTCCATGACTCCATTGTAAGACCAGGGCCGCCCAGAGGATTCAGGCGGCCTGGGGTCTTTGGCGGCGGGAGGCCCCCTGCCGAAGACCCAGCACTTCGGTGGCGGGTCCCGGAGCAGAAGGACCCCCCGCCGCCGAATTGCCGCCCAAGACCCAGAGTGGAAGAAGCCCCGGGGGCCCGGGCCCCAGGAGACTTTTCCGGGGCCCCCGGAACAAGTGAAGGACCCCGCTCCAGGGGCCCTGAAAAACTCTCGTGGGGGCCCCTGTGGGGCCCGGGGCCTGGGGCAAATTGCCCCACTTGCCCCCCCCCCATTCCCCCAGGCGACCCTGTACAAGACTATTGCAGTACTTTGGGAGTTCCCATTTGGTACTGAGTTGGTGAAATCTAATTATAGAACATACCACCAGTTTGGGGTGTCTGTCCTGCTTTTGAAAGTCTGCCCTGAGATAGGCACTTATGACCATGAGCCACTCCAGACAGCCTGACAAACAGTGGTGATTATATTTTCACCCTTGATTGGAGTTGTCTGCCCATCACTTGTTACTTGTTTGCAGTTTGGGGGACTTAAATCTCTAGCTAAGATTTCCAAGTAGCAATGGTTGGAAAGACCACTTTTAGCATTTGCACCTGGCAAGAAGGTTGTAATCTTTTTTTAACAGCTGCAGACCTTGCTACAGTTATCTGCCTACAGCCTAGAGACTGAATTACTTTAATGTGCTCTGCATGGAGCTTCATCTTAAAACTATTATGAAATTGCTGAATATGGATGCCTACTCATTAAGTGGTTTTTGTAATAGGGAGCACATTAGCATCCCAGTGCTCCATTATCTGCACTGGCTGCATTACCAACTTAATTTTAAGGATTTACAAAGTCCTAAATCATTTTGATCCTGGTTACCAACCATCTCTCTGCTCCTGTGACATTACATCATGTATGACTGGGGAGCCATTCAAGCCAGCAGATCCTGATTTAAATGGAACAAGGGTGGTGACAGGGTGTACTTATTGATGGCTCCAGGGTCCAAAATATTGAAACAAAGCCAGGATTTGGTGACCTTCAGGTCATGCTACCAGCTGCATTTATTCTCCTAGTATTTTCCCAGGACAGGTTGGGTGAGATTGAGAAATGTGATTGGGAAAGAACTGAATGTGGGGAATAACATTTTGTAGGGTGGATGTGAGGATGTCCTTCTGAGCTAATGAGTTGTTTCTAACTTGCTTACAGCAGCCAGAACAGTGGAATCTATTATACCTGTCAATATATAAATATCAAGGAGACAAAACCCATGCACCATGTAAGTCTCACCTAAGCCCTCAGATAAAAAGCCTTAGGAGTTTTTTTGCTTGGTAAAATTTAAGCTTAAATTTGACAAACAAATAAAGTTCTGGTTCACAGATTGTGTGGGGTTGGTCCTCCCGGTTTTGTTTAACCAAATAGCAATTGGCATCCTACAAACCCAAGTCTTCTTCAGCTACAGTTACTCTGTTAGTAATTCTATTCTGCCAATGGGAAATAATAAGTTATCCTTAACAGCAGGAATCCTGGGTGCACCTGAATCTAGTATAAATAATACTGTGTGTATAATTCAACAAGTTTTTCAGTGAAAATACTGGAATGAATGTTGATCCACATATTGCATGTTTCTTTCCCTAGTGTACATAACCACCTATTAGTTTTGCATCAAAGAACATATAAAATAGTTAAGGCCCTGTAAGACTATTGTTCATTAACCCAACGGAGACAAAAAATGTCCATTTAAATTCTGATAAATTCATCAAAATAGTAACAGTGCTTAGCATATCATACTTCTTTATATCTTTAATATATTTTACAAACACTAACCCTAGGGTGACCAGATACCAAGTGTGAAAAATCAGGATACTTTTCTGGGGGAGGATATAATTGTGTATATAACACAAAGCCCCTAATACTGGGACAGTCCCAATAATATTGGGATATCTGGTCACCCTAACTAGCTTCCAGTAACTAATCTTCATTGGTAGGGCAAGTAGAAGAGGGTGGCAACCTGGGCAGTGGTGACCATGAGATGGTCGAGTTCAGGATCCTGACAAAAGGAAGAAAGGAGAGCAGCAGAATACAGACCATGGACTTCCGAAAAGCAGACATTGACTCCTCAGGGAACTGATGGGCAGGATCCCCTGGAAGACTAATATGAGGGGGAAAGGAGTCCAGGAGAACTGGCTGTATTTTAAAGAAGCCTTATTGAGGGCACAGGAACAAACCACCCCAATGTGCAGAAAGAATCATAAATATGTCAGGCAACCAGCTTGGTTTAACAGAGAAATCTTTGGTGGGCTTAAACACAAAAAGGAAGCTTACAAGAAGTGAAAACTTGGATAGATGACTACAGAGGAGTATAAAAATATTGCTCGAGCATGCAGAGGTGTAATCAGGAAGGCCAAAACACAATTGGAGTTGCAGCTAGCAAGGGATGTGAAGGGTAACAAGAAGGGTTTGTACAGGTATGTTAGCAACAAGAAGAAAGTCAGGGAAAGTGTGTGACCCTTACTGAATGGAGGAGGCAATCTAATGACCGATGATGTGGAAAAAGCTGAAGTACTCAATGCTCTTTTTGCCTTGGTCTTCACAGACCAGGTCAACTCCCAGACTGCTGCACTGGGCAGCACAGTATGGGGAGGAGGTGAGCAGCCCTCAGTGGTGAAAGAACAGGTTAAGGACTATTTAGAAAAGCTGGACATGCAGAAATCTGTGGCTCCAAATCTAATGCATCCGAGGGTGCTGAGGGAGTTGGCTAATGTGATTGCAGTGCAATTGGCCATTATCTTTCAAAACTGGAGGCAATAGGGGGAGGTCCTGGATGATTGGGAAAAGGCAAATATGGTGCCCATCTTTAAAAAAGGAAGAAGAAGAATCCAGGGAACTACAGACACAGCCTCACCTCAGTCCCTGGAAAAATCATGGAGCAGGTCATCAAGGAATCCACTTTGAAGCACTTGGAGAAGAAGAAAGTGATCAGGAACATGCAACATGGATTCACCAAGGGCAAGTCACAACTGACAAACTTGATTGCCTTCTATGATGAGCTAACTGGCTCTGTGGATATGAGGAAAGCAGTGGACATGATATACCTTGACTTTAGCAAAGCTTTTGATATGGTCTCTGTAACGAGGCGTTCGCTTGCCCTCGCAACAAATCATCCAGAGACCTCTTCTGAGTGCAATCACCTGTACTTTTTATTTTCAATGTCAGTTCCCACCACCTTCTCTTTACAGTCTGCTCCATACCAGCAACCTGAGGGACAGCTAGCTTCTCCAGCCAGCAGGGATGCACAGCCTTTGGCTCCTCCCTTCCCTTCCCGCCTGCCAGCCTTATATAGCCCCCTAGCTAATGAGGCCCGCAGGTGCTTCTCTTCTAGCAATTAGGCTGGCCAGCACCCTGTTACACGCCTCCTCCCTTAAGAACTGCAAGGTCCAGCCGACCTCAGTCCCTCCACCCTGTGCCCGGGGGGCTCCCCTGGGAATGTTCCCCGCTCTTGGCCAGGCGATCCCTGGCATCCTCTCCTGGGATTTTCTCCATCCCCCTCCCGCAAAACGTACACTGCTTGGGGAGTGGCTGCCCCCATAGTTCCGCCTCTGCCCATAGGTCGTCACACCAGTCGCACCCCGGCAGGCGTCCCATCCCCTGTTCTCCCTTTTCTTTGGTAGGAGGTCAGGATCCATCCCACTGTCCTGCGGGGCCCTCCATGCCTCAATTTCCCCTGCACCACCCAGCGGGTTCTGGGTCCCCTCCCTGGGGAGCGGTGTTGTGGGGTGCTCCAATTGCCCCCTCTTCTCTTCCAAGGAGCTCAGACTGCCCGGCTCCCCCATACACCCTTCCCACAGGTCTGCTTGCTCTGGGCTCTGTTGTCTAGGGTTCTCTTCTTTGTTATTTCTGGGACTTTGCTCATCTTCCCCACTTGGGATCCTCGGTTTAGGGATAGCTGCCCCCTCCTTTGGGCACCCCTCCGCTTCTTTCTAGGTAGGGGGCCTCAGTCCCTACCTAACACCACTGGGTATGGTAGCCCTTCTAGCACCCCAACCCGCTTCTATTTCAAGCGGCCCCTCACTTTGAGGGGCACCTGGGCCACTGGGAAGGACCTCTTGTCCCCGTGGATACACTCGAGGGCCATCCTTGCCCCTGCGATCAGCCAGCTTTACCAGCCCGCTATGTACAAGAGAACAATCTGACGCAGTATCTATCAGCCCTGTTTGGGGGTTCCTCCCAATCCTCACTGGGATGGTGGACAGTTTCTGCCCCCCTTTTTGCCTTCCAACTTGAGTCCAACCACAAAACTCAGCCCACCCACACTCCATATCAGGGCAGTCATGTTTTGTGTGTCCAGGTCTCCCACACTGCCAGCAAACAAGCTTAGCGGGCCTCTCGGGTGCTCCTTGGGGCTCCCCCTTTCTCTCTGGGCCTTTCCCAGAAAAAGGTTCCGCCAGTTTCTTCCCCGCCTCCTTGTCTTTCCGGGGTCAGTCCTCCCTCCAAGGACCCTCTGCCTCGATATATTCCTCGGTCTACCTGACCGCTGCCTCAACGGTGACAGGCTGGTGACGCCTCACCCCAGACGCATATGTTCTCGGGGAGGCTCTGCAGCAACTGTTCTAGGACCAACGTGTCCACATTTCTCCCACCATGCACATCTCCAGCCTCAGCCAGCGGATGGCCCAGTCCATTAGTCTCTGAGCGTATGCCCAGGGCCGCACGCCCACCGTCCATCAGGCCGCCCGGAACTTTTGGTGGTACGCTCCATCGACAAGCTCACCCAGTCTAGAATGGCCTCATAAATCTGGGCTTGCTCATTGCGCAAGGCCATATAAACTGCTTGAGCTTCTCCCGTCAGGTATGGAACCAGTCGCAGGGCCCAGGTTGCCCTCTCTCACCCAGCACTCGTGGCTACCAGTTCAAAGGTCATGAGAAAGGCATCCGGATCGTCCGCCAGGCTCATTTTACAAAGTCCCTGGCCTGGCGGTCAGGTGCCCTCCCCTACCGCAGGACTCACCACTCGTTGCAGGAGCTGCTGTTGCACACTAGTCAGCTCCCATATGAACACTCGCAGACTCTGCTGTTGCTCTGCTTGCCGGGTCAGTAAGGCCTGTCTCTCAGCCTGATGGGACTGCTGAAAACTTTGCAGGGCCTGCTGCAGCTGCTCCTGCTGTTTGACCAGCCATTGCAGGGTCTCCTCCATATCTGGGCTGCCAACCACGTTCACTGGCTCTTGGATCCTGGACAAGCCCCCACGTGTAATGAGGCGTTTGCTTGCCCTCACAACAAATCAGCCAGAGACCTCTTCTGAGTGCAATCACTAGTATGTTTTATTTTCAGTGTCAGTTCCTACCACCTTGTATTTACTGTCTGCTCCAAACCAGCAACCTGGGGGGAGATAGCTAGCTTCTCCAGCCAGCAGGGATGCACAGCCTTTGGTTCCCCCCTTTCCTTTCTCTTCCCCATCCCCTCCCCCCCTTCACTTCCTTCCTGCCAGCCAGCCTTATATAGCCCCCTGGCTAATGAGGCCCACAGGTGCTTCTCTTCCAGCAATTAGGCATGGCATACTCAGCCAGCCCCAATTAATACTTCTTAATTGGAGCTAGGCTAACAGGGGCCTGGCTCAGGACCTCCTGGCCAGCACCCTGTTACAGTCTCCCACAGTATTCTTGCCAGCAAGTTAAAAAAGTATGGATTGGATGAATACACTATAAGGTGGATAGAAAGCTGGCTACATTGTCGGCCTAAATGAGTAGTAATCAACAGCTCGATGTCTGGTTGGGAGCCAGTATCAAGCAGAGTGCCCCAGGGGTTGGTCCTGGGGCTGGTTTTGTTCAATATCTTCATTAATGATCTGGATGATGGGATGGATTGCACCCTCAGCAAATTCGCAGATGACACTAAGCTGGGAGGAGAGGTAGATATGTTGGAGGGTAGGGATAGGGTCCAGAGTGACCTAAAGAAATTGTAGGATTGGGCCAAAAGAAATTTGATGAGGTTCAACAAGGACAAGTTCAGAGTCCTGCACTTAGGACAGAAAAATCCCATGCACCACTACAGGCTGGGGACCAATTGGTGAAGCGGCAGTTCTGTAGAAAAGGACCTGGGGATTACAATGGACGAGAAGTTGGATATGAGTCAACAATGTGCCCTTATTGTCAAGAAGGCTAACTGCATATTGGGCTGCATTAGTACGAGCATTGCCAGCAGATCGAGGGAAGCAATTATTCCCCTCTGTTCAGCACTGGTGAGGCCACATCTGGAGTATTGCATCTAGTTTTGGGCCCCCCACTACTGAAAGGATGTGGACAAATTGGAGAGAGTCCAGCGGAGGGCAACAAAAATGATTAGAGGGCTGGGGCACATGACTTATGAGGAGAGGCTGAGGGAACTGGGCGTTTTAGGTCTGCAGAAGAGAAGAGTGAGGGGAGATTTGATAGCAGCCTTCAACTTCCTGAACGGGGCTTCCAAAGAGGATAGAACTAGGCTGTTCTCAGTGGTGGCAGATGACAGAACAAGAAGCAACGGTGTTATGCTTATAAGAAGCACACAGGATCTTTTTCAGGGGTAAAGACAATACACCGCGTTTATTGAAGATACAATTAGCATATGCATTCAATCATACCACACACACACACTGTCCCGCAAGTTGATGTTATAGTTACCAGTCCAGAGTCTGGATCAATCTAGTGGCCAGGTAGGTTGATCACAGGTAGGGAGGAGCCGAGTTCCGTTGGTCGTGACATGATGCTCCGGGGAAGTCTTGGCAGGACGAACCCAAAGTTTCATGGCAAGGCACCCTCTTTTGTATAGTGATCTTCCTTCATTGGGACCAATGAGTTTTGCACCGTCATGCTGTAATCAATTAGTGCTTGTTTTCTTAAATTGTCCTTATTTTTTATCACAGGTATCTTGTCCCCATTGATAGATGCCAGTCTCATCTTTAGAGTCGTCAATCTGCCCTTCTCTGACATTTCAATAGGGGCGTGTTGCAGCCTCCTGGCACCCTTGTATCTGTTTCTGGTTCCTCCCTAGACCATCGGGCTCAGTGATGGCCTTCACGCTTATCTCTTTATACATACATTCCTCATTCACACACAAAACAGAATTAATTTACACCGAACATTTTGAACAGGAACATCAAATTGCAATGCAAAAGAAAAACAATCATTGCATTCTTTTAAAATGCTAAACCTACAACAAAATAGTGACCTTAAAACGTCTGTTACTGCCTTATAATCAGCCCAGACACAGATTCCGGCTGATGCATCTTTACCAAATGGCCCATTAGGCCATTCCTTTCTGCTATTCAAAAAGGGTGGTTGGCAGGATATGATCAAATCACACACCAATACATTTAATACATGCTACATTATTATCTCATTATTCTTTATCCTTCCTTCTAAATCATACAAACATAAAATCCTAATACTACAATGGTCTCAAGTTGCAGTGAGGGAGGTCTAGGTTGGATATTAGGAAAACCTGTTTCACTGGAATGGGTTATCTTGGCTTCTCCTTGGTTCATTCAAGTCAATGGGAGATTTACCTGATTAAGAACTTCTTTTTTGACCCATGGTTTGTAAAGAATTGGGGAATAAAAGGCGCTCTATGAGTATGCAATAGATTCCAGCTTTAGCCCACATCCACCCAGTGCCTGTTGCAGGACAGTCTTCCAGCTGAGGAAGGCTACTCCAAAGCACAAAAACCCTTTTGTCATTCAAAACAAATGTGTGAAAAGGATACAGCTAAAATTGTATTACTATTCACTGTATTAATTAGACGTATGCAAAACACAAGGTTCATTTGTGGATACTTTACAACAATAACAGTTTCACTGACACCAGAGGCATACAATGGGACAAGCTTATTCAATCTAAAAACACATTAGACCTCTAACGAGTGCATAATTACACTTAGAATTTTTTTTCCCAATTTACATTAGAATAATAATAGCTAGTGGGCCTCCTTTAGCTACATTTTAACTAGATAACTACTTACTTAAGTAGGCCTGAAATTATATCTAGGAAGTAGAAATAAAACATAGCATTTTACTAGATGACTAAAGACCAGCATTTCATAGCATTTTACTAGATGACTAAAGACCAGCATTTCATAGCATTTTACTAGATGACTAAAGACCAGCCACATAGCAAAGCTTGCAACCTCTCTATTAATTCCAGTTCACTTGTGCTGCCACTGCTGCATATAATGATACAACACCATTTGTTTATATTTACACTGTGATTGTTAAATTGATAGGATAGTTGCCCAGAACACTGGATGGGACCCTTGCTTGTATTTTAAAAATTTGATCTGATAAATAAAATATAGAAATCGAATAGAATTACTGGAAGGATGATCTCATTTTTAAAGGCATAGACAAGACTAGCAATCAGGAGAGTCTGGGGCTTGATTCTGATCTTCTTATGCCAGTATAAATCAGGTGTAGAGCTGGTCAAACTATTGATTATATAGTCTAGATTATGACTGTAATCCCTTTTTAATACATGATTTGCTCACAAGCCATTCCTGATTTTCTTTGTATGTATTCATTATTAATAAGTATTAACTGATTAGTTTAGATGAATCATTATGAGCCTGTGGTGTTTTACTTCGATTACTTGCCATTTGGTATTTGTGTTGTGTGTTTGGTAACCTAAGATGCATGATAATGTTTTTTTAAAAAACAGGAGAATGACAGACATGAAATAAGGGACAATGTACTTCAGGTACCATTATGGACAAATAGTCATTAAAGACAAATTCTGTGAAACTTTCATAACATATTCAAAAATAGCCAAAAGTTGACCAAATAATTGTGAATAATAAATAATATGATCCCTTTAAATCATAGTGAGCTAAACTCAGGAGTTTATTCACAAATCATTTTTTAAATAATTCAACCAGGTCTAATTAGAATTAACTCTGCTGATGTCATCCGAGGTGTCATGGTTCCTTGTTAGGCTGAAACCTTTTCCAGTCACCCAAGCGCACCTCTTTCACGTGGCAGGCCTATACCCTTGCTTCTCTTTGGAGTGGGATCCCACAATCCACCCACTCCCCAAAAAGATCTCTGAGTTATTCCTCCCTGGGTGCCAACTGTGTTACCTAGCAGGCCAAATTGGGCTAGGACCCTGCCAGAGTGTCCCCTTCAGGATCCTGTGGTCAGTAAGAGTGGATAGTTACTTAGAAACAGTTTCTCCAATACAACATATGATTTATTTGCCCACATGGTATACAGAGCATAGAGAAGTGGATTTAAAAATAACAAAGAGCCCTATATGCTTCTTGACTTCCTGACAAGCCTTAGGTAGCCATGACTTAAACTTAGTGTCTCCCTCCCCCTTCTCTTCCTTCTCTCTGGGCACCAAGCTTGCTGCAGACCCTGGTTCTCAGTCAGCCTGCTTGTGTTTCAGTCTCACGGCCTGCTGACACTTTCCTCTTTCCTTTTCTGCCAGGACCACTCTGGCAGACCCCTTTGGGGTCTTTTCATCTCAGAATTAGCCTTGGAAAAGAAAAACATCTTAATCTAAATGGTGCCAGCTAGGTAGTCTCTTCCCACAACTGATGGCTCAGCCTTTGTTGGCTTAACTTCTTTGAAGCAGCGTACCTGAAAGGTTGTCTTATGTATGTCATTGTTTTACCCTTCTTGAGTTCCTTAGCAACGCCATTTCTACAACCTCCTTTGATTTGTCTGTTTACATTTAGGCAGGTAACAATCCCAAACTGAACAGGGAAACAGGATCATACATGATATTAATAAGAGATAATACAAACATTTCCTCAATTTCTCACATGAGGTAAAGAGGCATACAACTGATGCTAGATCAGAATCAGGCCAGTAGACTACATTCCTGGTTTGTGTTCCATGTGCCAGAAGTTTTTGGCATCACTCACACCTCCTTAGTTTTCCCACCTGTAAAAGTGGGATAATGATATTTATCTGCCTCATCAATTCCATATGTCACCTTGACCCCAAACACCAGAATGGTTTCACACTGCATAGTCACACTGGGAATCAGAGCTGGACATAGAATCAAGAAATTCTGACTTCCGGTCATGTACTTCATCCTTCCTCAGATGGGGTTAAATTTATGTACTATACATTGACAACTTTTTTATATATTGAAATTCTTGCCTAAAGATGTAACCACAGACAACAGTTTTGATCTTGATTGTCTTAATTCCCAGTTATATCTCCTTTCCTTATCACTTTATTAGGCCAAATATAGTAACTGGACACTAACTTGCCATATGGAATCTAATTTTCATTGCATTTATTCTAAAACTTGAATATACTAATTACACTGGTCTACAATTTTTGAGAAGTCGTCTGCTTCAGAGATAAAATGTGCTATTTATTATGTATTTTAATGTGCTGAATTCAAATATGACAATTAAAGCAACTGATTGGCTACTGTTTCTAAGATATTTAAGTTTTTACATTTTATGTCTATGTATATTGTGTAGATAGTAGAGTTTTAATCATAAATTATAAACCTAGGTCTTTTCATGTGTTTATGGTTGCTTTACATGATAATATTTCATCTGTCCTGTTTATGTAACACTTTAAAAATCAGCAAAAGGGTTATATAAATAAAATGTATTATGAAACAAAAGGCAAAAAACTATTCTGTACATAGTTTAGTCCTATTCAGTGTCTACTCGGCGCTTCTTGGCTTGTCTCTTGTATTCATTAAATGGAGCATCTCTTGTCACTGTCCAGCAATAGTCTGCAAGCATTGATGGGCTCCATTTGCCCTGATAGTGTTTCTCCATTGTTGCAATGTCCTGGTGAAATTGCTCGCCGTGCTCGTCGCTCACTGCTCCGCAGTTCAGTGGAAAAAAATCTAGATGAGAGTGAGAGTGAAAAAAATGTATCTTTAGTGACATGTTGCAACCAAGGCTTTTGTATGCCTTGAGGAGGTTTTCCACCAACAACCTGTAGTTGTCTGCCTTGTTGTTTCCGAGTAGTAGTGTAGTGCCTTGTTGCCACTAACTGGAAGGGTTTCCATGATGTCTTTTCCTTGCCACGCAGTGCATGGTCAAATGCATCATCTCGAAGAAGTTCACGAATCTGAGGACCAACAAAGACACCTTCCTTTATCTTAGCTTCACTTAACCTTGGAAATTTTCCATGGAGGTACTTGAAAGCTGCTTGTGTTTTGTCAATGGCCTTGACAAAGTTCTTCATCAGACCCAGCTTGATGTGTAAGGGTGGTAACAAAATCTTCCTTGATTCAACAAGTGGTGGATGCTGAACACTTTTCCTCCCAGGCTCCAATGACTGTTGGAGTGGCCAATCTTTCTTGATGTAGTGGGAATCCCTTGCACGACTATCCCATTTGCAGAGAAAACAGCAGTACTTTGTGTATCCAGTCTGCAGACCAAGCAAGAGAGCAACAACCTTCAAATCGCCACAAAGCTGCCACTGATGTTGGTCATAGTTTATGCACCTCAAAAGTTGTTTCATGTTGTCATAGGTTTCCTTCATATGGACTGCATGACCAACTGGAATGGATGGCAAAACATTGCCATTATGCAGTAAAACAGCTTTAAGACTCGTCTTCGATGAATCAATGAACAGTCTCCACTCATCTAGATCGTGAACGATGTTGAGGGCTGCCATCACACCATCGATGTTGTTGCAGGCTACAAGATCACCTTCCATGAAGAAGAATGGGACAAGATCCTTTTGACGGTCACGGAACATGGAAACCCTAACATCACCTGCCAGGAGATTCCACTGCTGTAGTCTGGAGCCCAACAGCTCTGCCTTACTCTTGGGTAGTTCCAAATCCCTGACAAGGTCATTCAGTTCACCTTGTGTTTTGAGGTGTGGTTCAGAGGAGGAGAATGGGAGAAAATGTGGATCCTGTGACATTGATGGTTCAGGGCCAGAAGTTTCATCCTCTTCCTCTTCCTCGTCTGACTCAAGTGAGAATGATTCTGGTGCATCAGAAACCGGCAGTCCTTCTCTGTGGGGTACTGGGCATATAGCTGATGGAATGTTTGGATAATGCATAGTCCACTTTTTCTTCTTTGACTCACCTTTCCCAACTGGAGGCACCATGCAGAAGTAACAATTGCTGGTATGATCTGTTGGCTCTCTCCAAATCATTGGCACTGCAAAAGGCATAGATTTCCTTTTCCTGTTCAACCACTGGTGAAGATTTGTTGCACAACTGTTGCAGCATATGTGTGGGGCCCACCTCTTGTCCTGATCTCCAATTTTGCAGCCAAAATAAAGGTGATAGGCTTTCTTAACCATAGTGGTTATACTGCGCTTTTGTGATGCAAAAGTCACTTCACCACAAACATAGCAGAAGTTATCTGCACTGTTCACACAAGTACGAGGCATCTCTGCTCACTTTGGCTAAACAGAAATGTGTCCCTTTGCAAAATCAAACACTGACAAATAAGAGAGCATGACACTGTATGATTTCTAGAGCTGATATAGGGCAATTTGTTCAGCAGAGTAATGTAAGCTTTGTTATGATTGCATCATCCATGACTTCTAGGAATAACATGATGCAATTCATATCATGTATGACGCAATACCAGCTTCAGATTGCATCATTCATTGTTTTGCCTAAAAAGCAAGTACTGTCCAAACCCAGTCATAGATTTATTCATAGATCCAGTCAAAGATGTATTTTAGTCATTTCTGGTTTAAATTGAGATCCCTTCCCTTTATAACTCACTTATCCTCCGCCATTCCCAAGTCAAGGGTCGTATATACTGACCCAATAGCATATCTTGAAAACTAGAGCCAATCAACAATTTTAAGCATCATTTTAATTTGCAGTGACCCAGAATTAGTAACGTTTGACTACATTTATTTCAGAAGCATTATTGGCTGTAGAGCAGTATTATTATGCACATACATATCTGTGGATACATTATAGTTATAATGCGGATGAAGTTGGGTTCTATGTAAAGCACTTTTACAGTGAAAAATTAACCCTAGCGATAAATAGGTGCTTTTTAAAAAACTTGTCATTCAGCAATGTTAAAATGTAATCTCAAGCAGCAACTGATTTCAAGAGAGCATCCAGACTTTTATTATAGAACCATAGTGCCAAAGGACAACATGAGGACATAGCAAACTCAAACACACCAGGCTACTGTTCTGAATACTCCAGATATTTTCCACCCAGATCCCTGGCTGTCATAAAGGTAGGAATTCAGCCTTTTCCTCTGTGACTGCCTGTTTGCCACCAAATTCATGCTCCTCCAGTAGTTGGTCCTTTAAATGTGGAAAAGACAAGCAGATGCAGTACAAAGGTAGCCATTTTGTACCTGATTGCTGTAGCCTGCACCATCTTTCTTTAAAAATGGTAAGCTGTAAATTGGTTCTTTTTTTCTTTTTGTTATACCTGAGGACTTGGCACTTCTTCACACAATCAGCTTACATTATGAGGTAATTCCTGCATTTGAGGTTACTGCTACCAAGCATAGCCTCCCTCCTGGGGCAACTTTGATCCCAAGGTTGATAGGTTCCCTTATTCTTGCCTCCTCAGTAACCCACTTTAGAATTAATGGGCCCTGGCTTCTTTGCACGTGATGCCTCCACCTTGCTCAAATCTACGCATGGGCAGCCACTTGTAATGCCATGCCCATAGGCAGGTTATCGGCAGTGGGGACTGAGGTCAGAAAGCATAGGTTACACAAGTAATTCCCACACCATTGGTTAGACATGACTATATAAGTGATAATTTATAATCTACTGAACAATTTGCGGATTTAATGGATTGCTGGCAACCAGGCCAAGGTTTTTCATTTTATTCATTATTTGTTGGTCTGTAGCTTGTTCATAGTGATTATTTATTTGAAATTTGAGCTGTTTTGATTGGATACTTTGGTCACATTCTATTTTTCTGTTCCCTATTGAAGGTAGTTTTGGTTTTTGTTTCTCCCTACCCCCACCCGCCCATTTTGTTAAATGGGATTTTGATCAAGGATGATGGTAACTCTAAATAGAGGACAGCAAATATGCAATAATTTTGTCAAAATGTAGCATGGGGGAGCATGGAAAAAATATAGAGGAAGTTTAGTTGCTTGCTTCTCTGCATTCCAGCCTTTGGTGCTCTTTTTAATTTAGTGCAAATGGCCAATTATAGCATGTGTGTTGGGTGTGTGTGTGTGTGTGTGTGTGTGTGTGTGTGTGATTGAGCTGATAAACACTAAAAAAAACAACTGCTAATACATTCTTAAAATATACTAAGGTCACAGCAGTAAAAATGCTGGCTACGATGATGATAATTGTTCAAAATATAACAAAACTTTTCTTAAGTTTCTCACCAGACATGAAGTGATGAGAACAATAACACAACAGAACAATAACACAATACTCTGGCATTAATAAGTTGGAAAAAAAAGTAATCTTGAAATAGAGGGTTTTGATTTGTTTTGTCTTTCTCTTTTATTTTTAACCTCCTGGGCTCCTGAGGGCTTCTAGGGAGAATGAGAGAAATGTTTTATCAAGTCCCTCTGAGCCTGGAGAAAGGATTAAAACTCAGAAGAGAAATGTTTAAAATCATCAAAAAGTGAATTTTACAGGATACCAAACAGTCAGTCTGATGTCTTTCTTCCTTAACTGATCTCTGTAACAGTCCCATTCCCACAGGCCTCTTGAAGTCTCTGCAGTTAGGTCAGGATAAAAGATCTTACTGGTCTTGAAAAACAAAGTGCTCCTTTTTCTTACTTCTCTCAAAACTTGGTCCTTCTCCTGAAAATGCAATGTTTTAATTATTAAAGCTCTAGATCATTTGTCTTTGATCTGAGGGCTTAGTGTGCCCTGGCTTGTCTGGTGTGTCTTCCTTTCTTCTGGCCAGTGGTATTGCCAACCCCCAGAGTTCAAAAATCATGAGACTGGTTTTAAAAAAATAGATTTAAAAAATAATAAACTTTTCAAATTGCCTTCTCATTTTGAGCCGTTAGGGGTCATGTTTTCAAGCTTTTGTCTGCAACGATAAGAAAATTTATTTTATTTTTTCCAAATGAAAGCTGAGTTTCTCATAATCACCTTGTGACAGGTTGGATCCCCCTTTCCGGGATGCCACTGGATGTGCTGGGGTCCCATTGAGCCTGCCTGTCCTACCAGTCTGGGTTTCCCTTACTCTGTACTGCTGTGACAGCCTCTCAAGCCCCTTTCCAGCACACACACAGGCAGGGACACACCCAGCTGTAGAATCACACAGAGTCTGTGATTAGCTCTTTATGGGAGGGCTTAGCTAGGGGAATGACCAACTCTCCTGTGCACACACCCTCTGGAGTGTAAACCCAAAATTATATTGTCTTGTGCTGTATAGAGATCTATATAGCGTAAGCTCATAAAAATCACCCCCTACCTCAATGTGAAGGGAGATATGCACAGCTCTTTGCCCCCACCCCCTTGTTTATTCCAAACCAACTGGGTTTTGGAATAAACAACAAATAATTGATTAACTACAAAAGGTACATTTTAAGTGATTATAAGAGATAGCAAACAGAACAAAGCAGATTACTGAGCAAATAAAACAAAACACACAACCTAAACTTAATTCACTAAAGAAACAGGTTACAAATAGTAATTTCTTATCCTAAATGTTGTTTTAGGCAGGTTTCAGAGTTTCTGCAGAGTAGAGTTCCAGTTATTTCTCTTCACAGGCTAGACCCCATCTCAGCCTGGACTCAGCCTTTGCCTTTCCCAAACTTAATTCCTTTGTTTCTTCAGGTGCTTTCAGCAGTCTTCCTTCTTGGGTGGGGAGGCAATGGAGAAAAGCCCTGATTGACTCACTTCCCAGCCTTAAATAGGATTTACATAAGGTGGGAATCCTTTCTTTCCTGTGGAAAAATATCAGCAGTGTCCAAGGTGGTACTCTGTACCAAGTGACATTATCACATGACTTTGCAGTGTTAAAGCCACCATAAGACAAGGAAGATTAGAGATCAGCACCTTCACAGACCATTTGATTGTCTTTCCTAATTTCCCATTCAGGCTGATTGCTTACTGTCTGGTGGGCATTTCCCAAGAACACACACAGTTGTAATTGTTATATAGTCAATAGGCCTAACTTCAGATACAGAACTGATACATGCATACAAATTGGATAATCACATTCAGCAAATCATAATCTTTTCAATGATACCTCACATGACCCATCTTGCTGTAGTGAGGCGGTGTGGTTCCCCACCACCACGGAGAGAGATGAGTCCCTCTGGACACCAGAGTGGGCGGAGCCAGGGAGCTCTGATCCCGCCCCTCAGAGAGTCAGACATTGCCCCGGAAGTATAAAGGCCCGACCTCAGTGCTCACTGAGAGAGCAGCCGCCAGGGAGGCCAGATGCCTTTGGTCTAGCTCGCAATTGGGAAATCCCAGCGGCCTGCAGTAAACCTGAGGACTGGCCCGACCTGCCCCATGCCAGCTACCCGGAGGAGTTGCCGAGCCTCCCCTGTGCCAGCTATCTGGAGGAATTGTCGAGCCTGCCCCGCATCAGCTATCCTGAGGAATCCATGGTGCTGGACCCCCCTGAGGACACCACCCTGACCCAGGTAACTCAAGAGGGGGAATCTGGAAGTAGCCCAGGGACAGCCGACCCTAGTCCAGCTGCAGCACTGCCAGAACCCATGTCAGTGTGTTTTGGCCAGGATCCCCACTGACACAGCACCGGGTCTTCTGCCACTGCTAGGGCCCCAGGCTGGGACGCAGTGAAGTG
Organism: Trachemys scripta elegans; assembly: GCF_013100865.1. Taxonomy (NCBI): domain Eukaryota; kingdom Metazoa; phylum Chordata; order Testudines; family Emydidae; genus Trachemys; species Trachemys scripta. The sequence goes on from NC_048300.1 coordinate 71,995,551, forward strand.
GGAGGTCCTGCATGCCCCTGACACCCAACTCACGGGTGGCAGTCTCCCTCTCTCCCAGGCCCTTTGGAACCTGAAAATGTCATTTTGAATTGACATTTTGTTTTGAAAACATCATTTCAAAACAACTTTGAAATGTTTTATTTAACTCAAATTTTCTTTTTCATTTTGGCAAGAAATTGTTTTTAAAAAATCAGTTTCAAATTGAAATTAACCAATTCTATTTTTATTATTTATTATTGTTTGATTCAGCCACCAAACCAAAAAAAAATCAATTATTTGCTCAGCTCTAATTACAATTAAAGGTGAGGGTTACAGGCAAGGTTACAAGCAAAATGGCATCCACAAAACAAAATGGAGGTACAAGTTGACACAGACAAATGCCCCAGACAGTCACAACTTTCTCAGCATAAATCCTGATTATACTTCTTTATGCGAATGAAATGAATTTTACTCTCTGGAAAACATTTGTATAAACAGGAATGACAGTTTCTATTGTGATCTTCAATGTTCAAAAAGAAAAAAAAAGTAATTTGGATCTCCCACATACATATGCATGAAAAAGTTTAAAGAAAAAATGGAATTTTGAATTCATTAATCTAAAAATGGAATTTGAAAAATACACTATGTTTATAAATTGCTCAGTAGGGAACATGTAAATAATAAAGTACACAAGGCTCAAAAATAGATGTTTAAGAAATTCATTTACTCAAATTTCAAATAGATGGATTAAGCCATTAACATGAATAAAAAAAATGAACTTTGAGTTAAGGTGAGATTCAGTCTTTATCTAAACTTTTTTGGAGAAGCAAGCTAATAAATCTGAATGGCCAACTGCATCCATTTCTGTAGTGAGGCTCAACAAAAGAAGTCTGCTCATATATTTAGACAAAATATTTGGCACACAACAGCTCCTGTTGTAACAATGTGACACATTTTCAAAACAGCTTAGTTTTAAACATGCTGAGCTCTTCTAAAAATCTGGCCACTTATTTTGGTGTTCAAATCGGAGTTGAGCTCTTTGGAAAATCTGGCCCTTAATTGTCTTTTTGCCCATGTTCACATGGAAAATCTGAGGCTAAATCAGGTAGTAACCCCATATCTCCTATATCCTAGTCTAGCACTTAACTACAAGAATATCTTGTCTCAGTTATTTTCAGTTATGAAAACACCTTGCTGATCATTTAGAAGAATGGCATCACTTAGTGAAATTCCCCTATTGGGCTCTAACCAAAAGGGCAGCTTTTCCATTAATAAAGAAACTAAAATTTCTTCATTAAAGGAGAGGGTTTTTTTCAATAAAGCACCATTTTAATTAAATAACAAGTCCTGTAATGACTCCATGATCCAGATTTTGTAGTTTCAACCACCCATATCCATTTGTTTTTAAATGGACAGTTATTTAGTCCTCATTGCCCTCTAAAGTAATAAATGGGAGTTATGTTTAAATAATGAAGCTTGCATTACTATTCTGCCTTCCACTTGTTAGTCTCTAATTATACAAATATAAATTAAACCTCACAGCATACCTGTGAGTAGAACTGAGTGAAAATCAGAATTTCCATCCTGTAGCTATTGCCAATATTTCAATATTTTTGTCTGAACCAGGACAAAAAGTTGAAAAATTCTTTTTTCATGTAAAGAAAAGATCAGAAAAATGTTGATTTGGAAATAGCAAAACATTTCATTTTGCCATTTTCAGTTGAAATGAAATATCTCAGTATTCCTGATTCAAAAAATTTCAATTCAATTTGTTGAACTGATTCCAAACTTTTAATTTTTAGTCAGCTCAACATTGCACTGCATTTTCCTGTAGTGTTATATTGCCTCAGGGGCAATGTAGTTGGGTCTCTGATCCCTCCATTCTTCCATAGGATCCAGGCTCCCTACCCAGACTATGTTTCTCATTATGTACCAGCAGTCATGTGACTCCCATGATGTACCATGCAGCTTGATCAGAGGGGATACCTCTTTGCATCAAGGGAGATGTAGTTTGGCCCATAAGAATCATGACATGAGACATCTGAATTACGATGCCCATGAAGCAATGTGGCCCAATAGGGAAATGCAATTTAATGTTGAATTGACCTGAAATAAAAATATAAGGTCTTTTCAAGACATAGAAATATTTCATATCTGCTCAAACAAAATATTTTGATTAGATTTTTCCCAAAGGAAAAGTGAAAAACTTAACCAAAATCAAAATCTTCTTGTGGAAAATGCTGATTTTTATAGAAACTGCATTTTCTGTCAAAAAAAAAAAAATCATTTCAATGGAGAATTCATGACTAGCTCTACCTGTGAGGTAGGTATTTGTAATCTCTGGGAGTCTGACTTCAATGGGACCAGAATTTCACCCCCTGTTTTTCCACAGATATAAACCAAGGCACAGAGAGGTTAAATTACTTGATCAAATCCTCACACAAACTTGTTGTATAGTCAGGAATAGGAGGCAGAACCCTTAACTTGAAGGCCTGTGCTTGAACAATTATCCCATTCTTCCTACGGTGATAGTAATCTCAGCACATCATGATGCTTGCTGCCAGGCATAGGGTTAACATGAGCCACACACAGAGGCCGGATGAATTCCCTGCCAAGCCATGAGCATACTGTTAGGAAATGTTAGGATACAAAGGGGGAGTTTGCATTATCTTCTTGAGCACAACTGCTCAAATAGTAGAAAAAGACTATTTGTGAATATATTTCATCTCTTGGAAAAGGTCAGCAATTGTTAGAAAAATAATTGTCTAACCATCTGTGGACATGCAGGATAATGGTCAAATTACTCAAGTACACTCAAGTACATTCATCAGATGAAGGGTTGGGATGAAGGGACTCACTAAACTATTCAAGGATGTTATTTTAACAGCTTTAATCTAGAGGAATGAGCAGGGATCATACATCAATAATAATAAAACAATGCCTAGGTTTTATATAGACCTTTACATCAAATTGCTTTACAAAGAAGGTATGCATCATTATCCAGATTTTTACAGACTGTGAAACTGAGGCACAGGGAGGTAAAGTAACTTGTCCAAGGTCACCGACCAGGCCCTTGGCTGAGCTAGGAATAGAAACCAGGTCTCATTAAGATCTTCTCATCTCTTCTTTCTTTATGTTTCTGTGCCCTCTATACTTCAAATTATATTACAAATTAGCATTTTAATGATATTGCAAACTATTTGCAAAACAGTTATTTAATTGCAAGGTTAAATAGACACAATTTGTCAGGATGAATGCAAACAATCATCAGGAACTGGTGAAACAGGGTTATCTTGTACCTTTTCACTCTGACCTCATTATCCCTTGGATTTAGATAGATTTAGTGCCTCAGCGTCATTAAAAAGAGTGAAATGTTCCACTTAGTGATTTATTTAGAGGACTTACAAATGACATTGTACTAACGTGTGTGAGGTTTTTCCAATTAAATGCAGCAAAGAATGTACAGGTTGATTAAATGTCATAGATTAAACTACCCAGAAAAATGAAATGAATTAATAGGGTTAATTTAATGCTGGTGTATATCTGTCATAAAGGTCAAAGTTTTCCTAAAGTTTATCTGGGATCTGGACAATAAAACCTCAATAAAGACTGCTTGTATACCAAAGCAAGAGAGAACTGGAAGACTAAATAGTATGTTTAAATGCCTGATGGTGTTCCTTATATTTTGAATAATAATCTCCTCCCACTGAATCCGTATTTATCCATTTAAAATGGGAAATAAATATAATCCAAATATTTCAGGGCATAAACTGGTCATAATTTGGGGTCAGGAAGAAAAACAAACAAATCATTTATTAGCAGAGTGCTTTAGCATTTGAAGTTGCTCATTTATCAGAATATTTAAAAAGGAAATGTCAGAGTTACAATGTCAAAAGTGTATTGTCCCTGGGGAAAATTTTCACCGAGCTCATGGGGGAATGATGTGCATTCCATTATGGCCTGCACACTTCCTGCCCCATACCCTAACATAGATCCCTGGGCCTCTAAGGAGTCCTGTGCAGGAGAAGTGGGCGAATGCTGTCATGGAAACAACTGAGCCCCTTTTCACATGGGGAAAAGCGAGATCCACAGAGAGAGAGAGCATCACTTCTGGGCGTTTTATTTTTGTTTTGTTTTTTGTGGCCCTTGACTATTAGCTCACATATCACCTCTTCAAAGAGGGTTGCATCCGTGGTAAGCTCTGGTAGTAATTCACTCTGACCCCTGGCAACATGAACAGGCAAATAGCAAAGTAAGGGAACTAAGGAAAAAATAAACAGTGACAAATATTTTTATTCCTGTGCAAACAAGTAATTCTAATGTAATGTCAGAAAGACTGTGAGATGTTCATTTTGGGCACTGTGGGGAAATTGATGTATATTAAATAAAGGTCACATATTGGCAGAGGGAAAGCGTTGCTACTGTGCCTCAGGAAAAGTGGAAGAATAAAAAAATGAATATAAAGGATGTAAAAATACATTTTAAAAAGTCATTTCATTTATCCATGCTACTCTTGTATGCTGAAAGTCATGGATTACTTGTGGTGGATCAGATTTCCAAAGGTGTTTTAATTAGTGGGCAGCAGCACAATCTTTCTTCTTAGATGACCCTGTACCCCACTAAAATTTACTCCAATGACAGAAGAGTTTTGGGAGAGAAACATTGGTGGCTCTACTAACAATTACCACCACCATAAATATAACACTGTTGTAATGAAACAGAGTATCGGTTTGGGAGTATTAGTTATGATGGGCGAACATCAAGGGCCAGATTTTAAACCAGCTGGCCAGATTCTGATAACTTTACTCATGCTCTCTCACTGTCTGACTATTGAAGTATTCATCCACATAGGATCAGCCATTGGGCCAGAGAGATAGAGAAAGAGAGGATGACTCTGTAATCCATCTGGTGGGGCAGGGGAGACTCCAGGGCCAGTTCACCTGCTCCAATCACTCTTTATTTATTGATCCACAGTGCAAAAGCTTCAACTGGAGAGACCGAGGGAGCCCCACATCAAAATATCCCATATCTCAGTTGTTAGAGCACTCACCTCAGAGTTGGGAAACCCCTGTTCAAAGACTCTGGCAGAGATGAGGTCTCCTACATCCTGAGGTCTCCTACATCTCAGTCAAGTGTTCTAATCACTGGGATAAAACGCATTACATGGGCACCACCACTTCCTCCTCTGCCAACCTGATTTTGAAGGGGACCCAATCTGGCAGGCATCCTCTGAGCAAGTCTACCGGATCAGAGCCCACATGTGATTTAGGCTGCTGAATGCCTGTTTTCCTCTGGTTCATCTATCACTCTGGGGCATAGGCAGGAGATAGGCCTCCAAACACCTACAGGGAGACAGGGGTGTGCATGCCCAGGGGAAGAAACTTAGGCACCTAGGGAGCTTTTATCCTGAAAATGTAGGTGCTGGGTGAGTTTAGGCAACTAGAGAGCTTAGTAAGAATTTTATGGCTCACACTGGAGTCAGTACTGGGATAAAGGCTCCTAAACCCAAAACTTAGGTGCCCTAGTAGCCCTCAGATATTACAGTAATGAGGGTGCTATAAGAACCTGTGTATAACAAAAAAGAATAGACTACCCTGTGCATTGTTTTGCATACATTTTGGGATAGTTTTGTTTGAAAAAGGATGAGAATGCCCCCTAAATCTAAACTTAGTTGTGAGCTGGGGCAAAAATATAAAACTGAATATGTTGTAGGAGGCCAAAGAGAGAGAAAACAATGTTTTTTGTTTTTTTTTTGTTCAGCCATTGATTCCAGGAACTGTGAATTTCTAATCAGAGAAATTCACTTATTGGTGGAAGGCCCTTACAACATCCACAGTCCCTCTGTACTAGGGTACGGTACAGATGGAGAGGCAGTACATGGGCCTAGGCACATTCACATAGTAGGCTGTGGGCTTTGTGCCAACTCTGAATAAGACAGCATAGACAGAAGCATCGGGTGGGAGAAGGGAAGGGCTGGATCTGCATGAACATGGATCCAGTGGCCAGAGACACCTCTTTAGAGTTGTGAAGGAGCAACAACTTCTACCACTGCTCACACACTGCAATAGCACCCACATTCTGTGTTGCGGCCTCTCAGGCAGTTGCATAGCCTCTCCCTGGGCTGGGGAACAGATTAAAATATCTCCAATGCCCACAGGGGAGAAAAGTGTAAAGCTCAAGTGCCATATGTCTCCAATAGAGACGATACAAACAAAGGGAATTGGAGAATATTGCTCTGTCTCACAATCGAGGCCAGATAACTAATTAGGGATGGGCAAACCAGCTCAGAACGAATAAACTGGCCCAAATGTCACCCCAAATCAAAAACTAAAGCCAGAATGTTTGGGTAAATCTTTCCTCTACCTCTTCTAAAATCCCTTCCTGACATGTTGAGCATCTTCAACGTCTATCGATTTAAATGGGAGTTTTGGATGCCTTGCACCTCTCAAGATTAGGTCCTTAATTCATATATTTGTGTTTTAAGGACATGGGGAACATACATATTTAGCAGATACTCAACTCCCAATGAACCTTAAATATATATTCTGCAAAAATTCTTTCGCAAGTAAAACACAAGATCTGGTGACAGAAATAAATGTTGCATTTTCACATTTTTATGAGCTGAAGAGACAGATGCTGCCTAATTGCCCGAGTCTGTACAAAGTTGACTTAATTTGAGGGCCAATTTTGCAATAATTTTATCTAATGGATACACAGAGTGAACTGAAATCAATTAGCCTGTGTGGATCTAACCATGCATTTGTTAATTTAGACTTAGTGTTGAGTGACTGTCAATTATTTAAGGTCCTTCAAAGTACACAAGGAAAGGGATACTATAAATGTGACCTGGGGGGTAAGGCCCACTCCACAAAGGTGCTTAGGTGCCTAAACCCCAGACGTAGGCACCCCTAACTCTCAGTTTTAGGCTCCACTGTGATCCACAAAACCCCCACTTAGCTGCCTAACCCTGTAGGTGCCTAAACTTATTCAGTGACTAAATTTTCAGGGTAAAAGTTCCCAAGCACCTAAGTTTCTGCTTCTGGACATGCACACTACTGCCTCACTCTAGGTGTCCAGACACCTATCTATAGCCTAACCCCAGCGTAACCCGCAAACCAGGGGCTGGCAGGTGGAGAAGTGCTATCTCACCCATGGCGCCCAGTCTCCTAGGTTTGTTCAGAACCCAGCTACCAAATCAGGTCTCATTCAACATCTGTGGTGGGGCCCACCTGATAACTTTTATCTCAATGGTTTGAGAACTCACCTGGGATGTCAGAAACCCAGGTTTAATTGCTCCCTCTGTCCGTAAGGGAGACAGGAGTCTCCCATATATCTCAGAAGTGTGTTCTAGTCACTCAACTATGGGATATTGTAATTTGGAGGTGGGCTTACTCAGTTTCTCCTGTTGACGCTGTTACACTCTGGATAACCCTTAAAGAGTTATTGTATCAGAGAGAGAGAGAGAGACTGTGTGAGTGAAAATGATTCTAAAGCCTGGTGATTAATGCACCCAGGTGGGAAATGCAGGATACAGTACAATGACTCTTTAATTATTTACAAACAGTGGAACTGCTGGGCTAAAAGTTTTAAGGTGGTTGGCACCACTACCACTTCCTCCTCTGTCCATTTTGTGCAGCATGAAGCAGGTGCTAATTCATTCTCACAAGAAATGAGTTAGGGACCTAAGCCACATGCTTCCAGGAGAGGCATTCCCAGTTCATGGATCACAAGCAGAGATAGGTGCCATGCTGCAGCCTGGAGTTAGTCACCTATCTCTGTGACAATGGCATCTCTCATTGGCTCACTTAGGTAGCCTAGAGTGCTGGCTTTTGTGAATCCCATTCTCAGGTGCCTGTCTCTCCCCATGTATTGTATAGGAGCCTAGGCACCTAACTAAAGCTGTGTGCATGGCAATATTGTTCCTGTGATTTTTCTAGACACCTAAAAGTTAGGTGTTGCAATTCTCAGGGTTCCAATGTCTACGTTCCTTTGTGGATCTGAGCCTTAGTGTCCTGAGATGTCTGCTGGGAAAGGGAATACTGCATCCCTAGAGGGAGGGCATCTCATTGCTCTCAAGTGACCAGCTTCATTCTTCCCAGTAGTGCAGATTGATGGGCTCTGCTGAGAACTTTGACATCTCACCTTGGCTGAAAGGATAGTCTTTGAAAATAGAAGGACTAGAGGTAAATAATAAGAGAGAACTTGGGAAAACTGCCTCTACAACATAACAGTGAAATAGCTAATGCAGCCTTTGAGTAGGTTTGACTTGGCCCTTTATTTGTGTCAAGCAGCGTGCACTAGATTGGGTCTGTCAGGGTAACAAAGTAGCTATTCTAACCTTGTAAGTCTGCAGTTCTACATTCTCTAAAAATGCTGTCATTTAAAAGTTGTTTCAGTAAAAATGCCATGGTTTTTGAGTAGTCATTGCTCAAGTCTGCCACAAATAGGCAGCTTGCTGTGGCCAAAGATGCACATAAAAAAATACAATCCTGACTGTTTCAGGCAACTCCCCTCATCAAGAATTCGCAATAGCAAAATGTGGTTATCTATTTATCAGGTAAGTATAGGAAAAGAGTAGTAAAAATTGAGCCAAATGGTTATTTTTATAGGCTAGATCATGTTCTGCCCTTGGATGAGTGCACACAGTATTTCCCCCACTGCAGTCTCTCACAGGGGCCAGAGAGTGTTCAATCACTGAACTGTCCTGAGTGGAAGGGTTGCATCTGTTGTAACATCCCTAGGGGGCAGAGAGGAAACAGAACCACCATGCCCCTCCCTTTGCACCCGAGCAGAGCACATGCTGCACTATCTTTGGGGGTACCACTGTGGCTGAACTGCTATCTATCTAGGTGTAGTATCTCAGCATCGCACAAACATTAATGAATTTTCCTCACAACTCCTGTGTGAGGCAAGGAAACACTGTCTCCCTTTTACAGATGAAAAACGGAAGAGAGAGATTGATTTGCCTCATGAAAGTCTGTAGCAGAATGAGAGATTGAGATCTCCTGCATCCAGATCATTGTACTGACAGCATGTGAGACCATCCTTCCTCTCTGGGAAATTCAGCTGGTATTATGTCGTCTAGTGATTCCACACTGCCCCCACTGTGGCACTGTGCCTAAAAGACATGATAGAGCCTTCTACTCTATAATGATTTGATTCAAAACAAAGTCTGTTTTCATGGTATTTGCATAACTAATATAAGGGAAATCAGTTCCTTTCTATACAAAATAATGTTACAATCAGAGGTCTCTAATTATAATTGACTTGCTTAGGGTCAACAAACTGTCACGTGGTTATTGTTAATCAGTACGCTCATTTTCAAAGCTATTTGGCACTGGAGTTATATGAATGTAGGTTATTTTCAAAAGCATTAGTGAGTTCAGCAATTTTTTTAAAAAAACCTTATTGCTGCAGGTCTGTTTGATTCTTTAAACCCCAGGTTCTTAAGGATGATTGCAACATGCCAAATAAATCCCAACATCTTAACTATTATTGTTTGTACTCTGGTAGTGCCCACTATATGCTGAGCACAGACAGAGAAATTACAGGACACATATAGTCCTTGGTGTGAAGAGTTTGCAGTCTAAGGAGACAAGCAACATATATAGAGTGGGGAAAATATGTACCATTTTTATAAAGATTATACACATTTGGTATAATGGTAAAAACAATCTCTTGGTTCATGTATATTTAAACAAATTTAAAAAGTATTTAGTTCCATTTGTTATGATTCTTGGGACCATACTATTTCTGGGAGAAGGGAGGACGAGTAGCCACTGAATAAGACTATGAATGAATAATCACAGAAGTAATGGTAAGAGAAGAACAAGGAGAAGACTGAGGCACAAAAGTCAAAAGAGGACAAGATTTCAAGGAGGGAGTGAGCAATAGTCAGAAATGGCAAAGAGGTTCAGGAAAATGAGGATGAAGTAAAGGGCTTTTCTAAAGACCTTTTGCTGGGTAACCTTGGTGACAGCAGTATCAGTGGAGTGAGAAGTAGTTTCAGTGGAGTGGATTGAAGGGAATGCAGATGTTATATGGAGAGATTGGAGGTAGAGAGCAAATGAGAAGCCCCAGCATCAGTGACGGGAATAAGAAGGTATTGAAAAAATGAGGGGAAGGAGAGAAGGGAGGTCATGGCAGATCTTCCTCATCTTTTCTCTGAAGAAGTCAATGAATTTTGTACCAGGTTGCAGAAGCAAGGGCTTTAGGCAAAAGAAGGGCATTTTTTGAGAGGGACTCTCAGTCAGTACCTACGGTTGTGGTCATGGAAGTAAATGAGGCCAGAGAAACAGTGCTGTATGATAGGGAATATGGCAGATCCTAAAGCAGTGGTCCCCAAACTTTTTATCTTGTGCCCCCTTTATGCCTTTCCCCCCCCACACACACACACACCAAGCCAGGGCTGGGAGTGGGGCTGCGTCTCCGGGAAGGGGGGACACAGACACACAGACAGGTGCAAGCGGGCTGGGGCTGGGGCCACACCCGGGAACAGGCATGGGGCCAGGAGTGGAGCTAAGGCCGGGGTCCGACAACCGGGATCCAGGTGCTGGCCCAGGCCCCAGCCGTGCCCCTGAACATTCCTCCACACACCCTTTGCAGGAGCTGACCCCACAATTTGGGGACCTCTGGCCTAAAGAGAGGAGAATACTCTTGTAGGTGGTAGGAATCCATGTGATCATAGGAAGCTCTCTGGAAAGCTTCACTGGCATGCAGCTAGAAGAAGCAAATGTTGGGAATGAATTAGCTTTGGGGATTGGAAGGATGGACTTTTCAGAAGGAGAAAGAAGGTAAAAAAGTCCGGAGTCAGGGAGAGAGTGGAAGGAGGGGGCTGAGAGTGGCAGAGAAGACATGGACATAGCAGGACTGAAGATCAGAGAGAGGACAGGGTCATGATGATGAAGGAGATGAGGTGTTGGTCAGAGGAAAGGAATGTTGGAACTGAAAGGTTAGAGAAGGAGAGTGTTTAGTGAATGCAGTGCTAAATGAATGCCCATTTTGATAAGTGAGATGGTTACTCTATAGACTGCTGTAGCCGGGTGGTCATCCTGCTCCGGCCCTGAAAGGGTTAAAGCGAGCCCTGGGAGAGGGCTGGGGCTGAGAGCCAATAGGAAAGCCTGGGAGACAGCCAATCAGGGCAAGGCTGGGCCCTATAAAAGAGCTGCAGGGCCAGAAAACAGACAGTCTTACTCCAGCTTGGAGTGAGAAGGACCTAGCTGCCTGGAACCACAGGGGAGTGGGAGCAAGAGCAGCTGGGGAGCTCTAGCCTGGCAACTCCCCAGGCTGAGGCCTTGTTAAAGGCCCAAGGAGGTACTGGGGCTGCAGAGGGGCAGCCTGGGGATAGGCAGAAGCAGCTGGTCCAACCCCCTTGCCAGTGATGAGTGGCCATTACAGAAAGGGGGCTAGATGATGACTGGCAGTATCCACTGAGGCAAGGTGGGCTTAGAGGGTTGGGGGTTCCCCTGGGGAGGGAGACCCAAAGTGTGGGAGTACTTCTGTTGGCAGACCCCCAAGGGTAAGGGGCACTGGGGTCTGGGGGGGACATGGGGCCTGTGGCAGGTGAGACACCGGCCAACAGGAGGCACTCCAAGTGCTGGAAATGAGCTAATTCCCGGACTGACCAGCAAGAGGTTCCATGGCGGTTAGTCTGCGATCTGTTACAACTGCGATCAAATGAGGAGGTGAGGGCAAGGAGATGAATGGCTCATGAGACAGTGAGGCCATTGAGGTAGAAGTTGACATTGCTAAGTATGAGAATGAGGGATTGTGAAGAGAAAGTGGGTCAGCCTAGTGTCAGCTCAGAAAGGAAATGATCAAGGAAGCAGTATGTGACAGTCACATGGACAGAGAGAAGGAGAGTTGGATGGATGTTTTGGTTATTGTCAGAGGAGTGAGAAGATGGGATAAGGAAGGGTGGGGAGTGCAGAAGAAGAAAGCTGGACTCCCCCACCTCATCCCTTTTGGGATAATGTCAGATGAGTGATATGAAAGAATGGGAGGCTGTATTTGCAGGCAGTCACTGCAGGGGCAATGTCAAAGAAGGAGATCCAAGTCTTAGCAAGTGTCAGGAGATGGAGCATGTGAAAGATGAAGAGTTTGTGGCTAGCAGCAATTGTTTCTGAGAGGAAATAGGCATTACAGAGGAACAGGAGGCAGGGGAGGGAAAGATGGGGATGGTTGTACAATCTTATGGGCAGATTAATGAGTTGGAAACTGAGGCTGAAGGGAGAGCCATGGACAGGGCTGATGTCATACCAGCAGTGAGGAGGTGGAGTAAGTGATGATGAGATGTGGATTTGCTCTGGAGAATGGGAGTGGGAAAGGAAGCATCTACATAGTACACCTGGTGGGAACAGTTAGGGAGGGGAAAAGGTAAGGCGAGATGGAGAAAAGGAAAGGTAATGGGGAAGAAAAAACAGTGATGCATAGGAGAGGTGAAGTGAGAGCAAAGGGCTAATAATGGCAAAGCATTGTTAAGTGAGAGCAACAGTGTGGGTGATAAGCGCAAACTAGTAATATAGAACAGAGCAATTGATGAAATTGCATGGAACAATCAATTAGGTTGAGGAGGCAAGAGCACATAAGTAAAATAATGGAATAAAGCAATCCTGCACAGGCAAAAGAGATGTCATTTAGGAACTGGTGTGGCCAGACAGAGGATTAGCTGAATTAACACTGAACTGAAGACGGTGAATTAATCAGATAGTCAGAATTGGGCTGCAGATGGTGGGGCTGTGGTAAGGACAGCAACATACACAGATATTCACCGCAGGAATATAGTACACCTGGGAGATAGTACAAATGCTGACAGGGAATTGGGGATCTGAGGCTATGAAGAATGGGGATAATGATGCTTATCTGCCACTGTAAAGTGTTCTGAGATCTGTGAATGGAAAAGCTGTATGTAAGAGTGAAGTCTTATATCCATGCCACAAAGATGCTTTAGAAAAATAGATGAATACATATAAGGTAATTCATGAACAAATATAATCATTCATTTTCCTATGTCTTGCCTGGAGATGGTTTATTTAAGTTTTTTTTCTTCCTTTTATTTTTTTTAAATACATACACAAATAATGAATAAAAGCAAGAGAAAGTGGTATTTTCTCCACTATTTTGAAACAAATGATTTTTAAACAAATTCTTGATTTTTTTAACTTTGAAATTTAATTGGAAATAAAAGATTTTAATTAAAATGAAATTTTTGTGTGAAAAATGTCTCTAACAAAATTGCTACAAAATTTTGATTGGCACTAGTTTTTACATTGACTTAATAGGATTGCGTGGGGGAGTAAGTCAGTACGGACTTTGCCTCAGTACCTATTTCGATGGAATGAACGTGTATTCATGCCATACGCACTACTGTAGTAATCTTTGTACAAAATATGACTTGTGAGATATCATTTGAAAACTAATAACTCATCCATAATATGGTAAAATATAAGTAGCAACATTACATGTAAAGTTATGAAATTCCTCCTATTTGATATTATAGGCTCATCTTCAAACTCACATAGCTCTGATCAGGTAGAACTGGTCATTCCAGCCTGTCTTCAACAAACAGATGTGTGTTTACCTGTGTTTTCATATAAGCTATAAACAGAGTCCCCAGACAGTGAGAGGGTGAAGAAATCAGACAATGAAAATCTGCGTTTACAGGTTTTAAAAAAAACAGCATGAAGCCAGCTGGAAAGAATTTTTATCTCTGGGTCATTAATGCATTTAAAAGGGTGACTGAAGTATAAAAACTGAGGGGCAGAAACAGCTCAAGTTATCTCTCCCTGTCCATCTCTCTCTTCTTCACCTAAGAAGACAAAAGAAACAGCCATTGGAGAAGATCTTAGGAGAAGATCCTGACCTGAAACCTGATCAGCATTCTATTGAAAAACTGTGCTAAATATTGCACCCTGAATCATGGCTAATGTGTTAAGTTTAGTACTAAGAAGTGTTTTATCTTTATTTTTCTTATAACCATTTCTGACTCTAGTGCCTTAATACTTGCACTCATATAAAATGTATCTCCTTGTAGTTGCACAAACTTGTTTTATTCTTTAATCAAAACAAATCCAGTTTTGGGAACTGTGTGGGTAATGCTGTTTGAGGTGGCAAGCTGCTGTATCTTGATCTCCTGAGAGGGGCAACGGATCTAATATATTTGGACTATCCATGAGAGGGCTGGACAGTGCAGAACACATGTTTTTGGGGAAAAATCTGGGATTGCATTGGGGTCACCCTGCATGTAGTAACCAAGGCTGCTGGAAGTCAGCGTGAGGCTGGTGTTTGCTGAAAGGCAGCTTGCTTCAGAGTTGCTGGACCAGGGCTCTGGCTTTGCACAGAGGCTGAGTGTGACCGACATGCTGGCAAGCTGATTGTGAGCAACCCACGTTGGAAACTACAACAGCAAAGCATTGTAAGGCACCCAGAGTTGCAGGGCAGGGAAGACATAGCCCCGCAGTTGGGTAGACTGCACCCCAGAATGTCATACCTAAATATAAAAGCTGCTGCAGCTATAATATAACGCTACATTTGTTTTAAAACTTTGTCATCCTAAGTACCTACGCTGTGCAAATCTCTGCGAAGGAGTGTTTGTTTTGAGTTGCCTGAATACATATCACATACATTTTTGATCTAAGTCTGATCTCAAAGTAAAACTCATCAAAATAAAGCCCATCAAAGAACACCATTTTTGTACCGTTTCAAATAAAATCATCATTCCTTTCCCTAAACCCATAGAGTAGAAGAGGGACCAGTCAAGACTTGGCCAAAGTTACTCAGAATGTTCCTGAATTCTGGTCCAAGTTTTAGGTGTGAAATATAACCTGTAACTAGGCAATGTGTATCACCATATCTTTTTCTGTCTGCTCTTTCAATAGCATATGAAATGTGGAATAAATGAATTAAATGAAACAACTTTAAAAAACAAATACATGTTTTTGTATTTTCTTGTGACAACAGCCTCAATAAACATGTTGTTAATAATGATAAAACTTTATTTGGGGTTTTTTTTTGAATGACAAGATAAAAAGGAAACAAATACAAACAAAGCAAAATTTGTTCATCCCGGCAGCTTCTTGGCAAGTATCTCTTATAGCAAGACTCTCTCTCTCTTTCTTCTATGTAGCTCCAACTGTTCTCTAGCCTGTTTTTAAATGGTAATTTAAATGTCTTTCAGTAATTAGTACTGACATAATTTAGAGTAAGTAATCCTACTTTTCAACAGTTAAATAAACCTTGAGTAGTAATAAAACTTCCAGTAACATTTACCATTTGAAGGCAGTGATGTCATTGCTTCTTGAAGACTTTTTGACATACTTAATGACATGGTGTTTCTATGGTCTTGACTAAAAGTACTTTATGGAGTTCAGTATCACTATGTTTAGGGCCAGATCCAATGCCCATTGAGAGTTATTCTATTGACTTCAATGGGATTTGGACCAGGTCTTTAATTATTAAAATATCTTAAATTTAGAGACCAAGTCCAAGTGGAATCACAAATCCCACAGTGTTTTCACTTTCCCCAAATTAGTGTGGGGCAGATGTGCAAATTTGAATCCCTAGATCCAAAACCATCCTGATGGTTTTGACTCAGGTCATATGTAAAATTAGAAGATGCCTATGACCGGACGGATCGGCCGCACACTTGTACCGAGGGGGTTAACCCTTCCCTCCTAGCATAGGAAGCCCCACCCCTAAGGCTCTGCTGGGCATGCTCCAACATGAAGTCAGGTATAAAAGCCTGCAGAGCTGCTCAGTCAGGGCTGGCTGCTGAGGAGGAAAGACACTCGGCAGAGGCTCCAGCCTAGGAGCTGCTACAGCCCTTACCTACGAGAGCTGAAGAGCCAGAAACTTGGACCAGAAGCTTGCAGCTATCCAAACCCTGGGGAGTGTCTGATGCTGGGGAACCTGGAGACCCCGATGCCATATGGACTACTGCTGCCGGAGAATTGGTAGGAAGTGACCCAGGGAAGGTAAGGGAGTGGTACTTCCCACCATTATGAGGTCAGTGTGTTTTTGCTCCGCCACTGGCAGGGCCCTGGGTCAGGCCCGGTGGAGTCAGGTGGGCCTGGGCTCCACTACCAGGAGCCACCGCCCCCTTGCGACAGCCCCAGTTACCTGACTTCTGTTTTGCCTTCAAAAGGGGGCAGCATGGACTCCAGCTGCTAGGCCGCGCTATCCCACTCAGGGAGGGAGAGTTAGATGGACTCTGGCCATTAGGCCGCACTGCCCTAGGGGCACATTGCATGGACTCTGGCTGCTAGGCTGCATTACCCCACTCGGGGAGAGGCAGTATACAGGCCCTGGCCATTGGACCACACTGTGCTGATTACTGGGGGAGGGAGGGTAAAAACAGACGTAAGCGTAGAGAGGCGGGGTTACCACTCACCCCTCCCTTGACCTGAGGGGTTGACAAGGTAGTAAACCTGGCCACAATGCCAGTATTTGGATCCGGTTCAGCTGAAGTCTCTCTAAAATGGCTGATCTGAGTAGAAATCTAGCAACAACAACTTGCAAAATTTTGGAGCCTTGAAACAGAAGCCCTTCTGGCTTCGAACAGAAACCAGTTTGGGCATTCATTTGAACTCTGAATCCTAGCTCTTCTCCAGATCTGAACACCACCACCTTGGACCACCTTTATTTATCCTTCATTGGTTAACTGGCAAGGAGTTACAGCAAGTCTGAATAAACAGAGCGAGCATTTAAAAGATAGGAAGTATCAATTGATTTCAATTACAAAATATGTCTAATGAACTAATAATCTCTAGCCAAATGACGCTTGGGGCATATCCTACCCTTACTCTTTGGTGGAAATGCCATTGATATATTACTTTTTAAAAATGGTCTTCTGATTTTAGTGACAGCCCTGGAGACTGAGACTACACTACATACTCTCAGGAGAGGTAGAATGGAGAAGTAGTGCAGACTTCCCTACGCCACAGCACCTATGTGTCTTACCTTTGACTTAGAGGGGACCACTTTAATTCACTCTCCAAGTCCATTCAGCCCTCATCCTCCCTGTTAAGACTGTAGATAAGGGTTCCAATTAGTGCTCCAGCCTGTTTAGATCAGGATGCTGTTAGCTTGACTGCCTGAGCTGAGCTAAACTGCTGCATAATTGCATGAGAAAAATGGTGTTTTCTCAATTTGGATATTATAGGTCAATACCAATGTGAGCAGCTCGCACCAGTCTGATGATATTTTTGTGTTGCTCTTAAAGCCCTAATAGCTGGAATGACAAGATTGCACCCTAAAGGCTCAGAAACCAGAAGACATCCAGAAACCAAAATGTATTTTTTTTTAAATAATCTCATGACTGTTAAGACAATCTCATGCTCTTTTGAGTCCTGACTTACGATTTTTGAACTCTTGGGGTTGGCAATAAAACAATACCAAGGCTCTGAATTGCACTTGGAAATAAAGCTGAAATCAGCATAGGTCATGGAGCAATGTTGTCTCGGCAGGTTATACCACAAAGCAAGCTAGAAGCAGCGTCGTGTAATAGATGAAATGTTTGGATAGTCCACAGGTCTAGACCCATGTACAGTAGATTACCATAATCGATTCTCTTGCTTTTAGAGCATTTCAGGGTGAAAGATGCTAAATTGTGAAGTTAGTATAGTTACTATATCAGTTTGAGAATTTCACAGACTCTTCCTGCTTTGCCATTGCACTTCACATCTATATGTTTTAGCTGCGGGGGGGAGGGCGGAGAGAACATGCTTTGAAATGATAGCAGCTGACCCATCTGAAATTAGGGTACTTTACACTTGCACAGAAGTTGCAGAAAATTTTCACTCTGTGAGCCAGCCTTATCATTACAGGACACACAGCTCAGCAAGGAGTAAAATTGTAGATTTTTAGAGCTCAGCAGCTGGAGTTCTAAAGAAACCAGAATCTAGTAATATTTTCTCTGGAATTCCAGCTCACAAACTCCTTGTGGATTCTGCAATGGAAGCTTCTAGGGATTCTCCAATTGCTGATTTTGTCTTTTATCACCAAAGCTCTTTTCGATCTGTAGCAGAGACTGAACCTAGCATTCTTTTCAAACCTAAATTTGCTCAACACCGCTCCCCCTGCCCCCTGATACTTAATGACTTGTTTGACAGGTATAGCAGAGAGAGAGCTAAAGAAGAAATGGATTTAACCTGCATTTTCATTACAGGAATTAAAACCTGTTTTGTTATCTAAATAATATAAAACTCTAAGGGATGGATAGTTCTGGGACTTTTAAAGCCAGAAGTTCATGTTTGTCAGCTAACAGCAACTTACGAGTGCTTACTAGTGATGAGTGAGGGTTTGGATTAATTCAGTTTTCATGAGATCAAACGCTCTTCTCTTGAGATCTTGGATCAAATTGGTGGAAACCTATTCAGTCAGTAGCAAGTACAAATAGACATGGTTGAGATTTTTTTCACAGGAATGATTTTCTGATGAAATGTGCTTTCATCAAATCTGAAATTTTCTTACAACAAATTTCAGGTTTGCTGAAAATGTTCAATTATTTCCTTCAGATAAATCAGAATGCCAGCTCCCAGCTGCACAGGTCAGAAGTTTTTTCAATTTCACTTTCTGCCCATGGCATTGACAAAAGCTTTCCCAAAGGGGTGTGTGGTGGAGAACCCTGGGCACTCTGCCTCTGAGCTCTTGGCGCTGTGCGGGAAGGCTGAGCTGCTGAGCTTTCTGCCTCTATAGATGGGCAGCCAGGCAGCCAAAAAAATCCATTTCAGTTCTCCTGAAACAGAATTTTCCTTGAAATCCCTCCTTGCAAACAAATATTCTGATTCAGGATGAAAATTTTTCCAAAACCATGAAATTTTTCACTGGAAGGGATTTGCATTTTTTGGCCATCTTTAAATACAAATTCAACTACTGTGCACCTGGGGCTAGTGTCCGCCACAACACTGCCACTGCATCTTCATGATCACAAAATGTCTGCATCTGAACAGTAGGATTATAAGGTGGATAGAAAGCTGGCTAGATCGTCGGGCTCAACAGGTAGTTGATCAATGGTTCCATGTCTAGTTGGCAGTCGGTATCAAGCGGATTGCCCCAAGGGTCGGTCCTGGGGCCAGTTTTGTTCAATATCTTCATTAATGATCTGGAGGATGGCGTGGACTGCACCCTCAGCAAGTTTGCAGATGACACTAAACTGGGAGGAGTGGTAGATACGCTGGATGGTAGGGTAGGATACAGAGGGACCTAGACAAATTAGAGGATTGGGCCAAAAGAAATCTGATGAGGTTCAACAAGGACAAGTGCAGAGTCCTGCACTTAGGAAGGAAGAATCCCATTCACTGCTACAGACTAGGGACCAAGTGGCTAGGATGGAAGGCTGACAGCATTTTGGGCTGTATAAGTAGGGGCATGATCATTCCCCTCTATTTGGCATTTGTGAGGCCTCATCTGGAGTACTGTGTACAGTTTTGGTCCCCACACTACAAGAAGGATGTGGAGAAATTGGAGAGAGTCCAGCGGAGGGCAAAAAAAATGATTAGGGGGCTGGAGCACATGACTTATAAGGAGAGGCTGAGGGAACTGGGATTGTTTAATCTGCAGAAGAGAAGAATGAGGGGGGATTTAAAAACTGCTTTCAACTACCTGAGAGGGGGTTCCAAAGAGGATGGATCTAGACTGTTCTCAGTGGTAGCAGATGACAGAACAAGGAGTAATGGTATCAAGTTCCAGTGGTGGAGGTTTAGGTTGGATACTGGGAAAAACTTTTTCACTAGGAGGGTGGTGAAGCACTGGAATGGGTTACCTAAGGAGGTGGTGAAATCTCCTTCCTTAGAGGTTTTTAAGGTCCGGCTTGACGAAGCCCTGGCTGGGATGATTTAGTTGGGGATTGGTCCTGCTTTGAGCAGGGGGTTGGACTAGATGACCTCCTGAGGTCCCTCCTAACCCTGATATTCTGTGATCCTCAGGAGGCTGCTTAATAAGGCCTGATTCTTCCCCTCACTACTTAAGAAGAATCTTCTGGAGGTCAAGATGTGTCCGTTCCTTCTACTGCATAGTACAGCAGGGAGCTGAGAAACACCCCTGGCTAGGCAGGGGCTAACAGACTCCATATAATCTCTCAAGCATTAGCTATGGAACCTTATTTAACAGGTTCCTAACAGCATGCGGGTGATTATGGGGGATGTGCAATGAGAGCCATTCAGTCCCAACTGCCGAACAAGAGGGTACAAAGGGCGTCCTCCTGCAGACATCAAAGGGAAGTTGGGAGGGAGGTTGCCCACGGTCTAATAAGGAGGAGGAAGCTGGGCAATTTGTTGGGGGGAGGGGAGCAAAATTTCTTTTGGAGATTAAGATCCATTGGGATTGAATCTATAGATTAATTGCCAAACCCTCTCCATATGAACATACAGGGTTCAGTTTGCAGACCAAAACTTGCACCAGTCACAAAGGCTGAGTTAATGTTTCTATGTTCAGGGGTTGTTAGTTCAGTCATAAATTTGCTCCAGTTGAAACTTGGAGTCCCAGCCCAGGAATCAACATTTACACAAAACAGTAGGGCAGAAGGGGGAGAGGGAACATGGCACTTTGTAAAGGCAAACAGACAGTTGATTAGATTAATATTACTCAATACAGAGAAAGGATCTTTGTTCAGGGCACTCTAGCTGTTAGTGATGACAATTGTAGTAGGGGACATATTGAACTCTGAGTTTGGCAACTAAGTAAAGACTACTTGTTTCAGCTGGGATTCTGTATGCTTAGCACCAGCTCCAAAATGTCTTTGCATTTTTCACCTACCCTCACCACCCCTCCAGATATGTAATGACTTGTTTGAACAAATATAATTGACACGTACACCAGAGAGCACTGGAGGAGTGGCTTGGAGTATTGGAGGTAGAATGTGACAGTTATCTCCATGTCACTTTGAAGGTCACTGTATAGGGGCGATGGAAGCTCCCTAAAAGTGGGGAGTCACTGGTGTCTGAACCGTGGCCCTGCTCCACTACACCACCCCTTCTCCCCAAGGCTCCACCCCCATGCTGCCCCTTCCCCCTGAGACCCTGCCCTCACACTGTCCCTTCCCCCAAGGCTCAGCCCCTGCGCCACCCCTTCCTTCCAAAACCCTGCCTCCCCGTTCCATCACTCGCCCTTGTGGCCAGTAAAGAGTGATGGGACCATGGCCTCCTGTCCCCCCTGTTCCGGCACCCCTGGTTCTGTGCCTGCCTCTTCAAATGACCAGGAGGGCAGTGCTTGGAAATGAAGTCACTACATATACTTGGAAAAGAAATAAGTCGGCAAAATACATGGAGGTTCAAAAAGAACACCAGAGAGAGACCAGGGAAGAAAGGGGATAGCTGAGGTAGCCATACATGATTAGAGCAGATCAAAGGAATCACCTGATTGTCACTAAGGCCACAATTTGACCCTACATTGACAAGGTAGGCAGTGCTGAATGGCACATTTTGTGAAGCTTGGATAATTGAGTGATCAGCAGATGGACGAAGTTGTATGCTTGCCAACTAGAGATGACTATGGCCTTTTATTGTCAGACTTATTTGGAGTCATAAACACCCCCAAACTTTACCCAATAGGGCACTATGAAGAAAAAATTGATCAGATAAGAATTAAGTGAGATACAGACTCTTGGTGCAAAGGGGCCAGAGAGCTGATCTTAGAGGGTAGCTGGGGATTCCCCTGATATAATGAGAATTACTGGTGACATAAAATGAGCGTAGCAGAGGGCTTCAATCCACCTGCTTCCCCGTCCTTGGGGTATGAGAGGATGAAGAAGGGTGTGATGGGGCAAGACAGGATGGAACTAGAATGCAATGCACTCCAGCAATTCTCAGCTGGTGGAACATTCCCTAGGGAACTGCTATAGTTGGCTTCATTTAGAGCAGCCCTTAACATCATACTTTATTTACCTTAAATGTAAGTGGCCACCCAATGCCAGCCATTCCATTTTTGCTGGACAGTTCTGATCTCTCCCCACTTTCTTGGCTATCTGAGATTAAGTAGTTCCACCTTCCCATTACTTGAAGTGGCTGTGAAGACTGCAAAGACTGCTTGATGTCTCACTCACTCCCCTCTTTTTCACTACACGGGCTTTTTCACTTTCAGTTTTGCAAAAAAAACGGAGGGAGTAGGCACCAACCAAAATCTTCTCCAGGCAGAAGATTTCTCCACTGCACCCTTTTGAGCAAATACAGAAATAGGGAGGACATTCCTCAGGACAAGGGGACAGAATGGGGCGAATCCCCCAGGTAGACAGGAGGAAGTTGTGTCACTGAAGGTGTGTCTGGTGGAAGGTTAGGGACAAAGGTATAATTCAACAAAGGCAGATGTTGTAGGATACTTTTGAACAGAAGTACCGCACCTTGGGCTAATATATCCTACTCAGATAGTAGTTTCCAGTGTGATCTGGTAAACTGAACTTACGGCTCAGGATGCCTTGTACAACCTTGAATCTGAACAAAATTAATAAATTAAAGTAAAGGTGACCCACACCTAGACAAACTGTTACAATATCTAATATTTAAATAGCTAGATTTTATTATGTAAAGTTAAATAGGTTTTGTATTTCAGCATTAATCAGCATGGTACTGGACCGTACCTGCCTCAAATCATTCTGTTAAAAAAGAAAAAAAAAAACAGCAACATCAAAACCATTTTTGTTTGCTATTTCAAAATACTGAGTATTTTCACCACTGTTATTTGTAATTAATTTATCTAAAGAAATGAGGAACAGATCTTGGGACATCAGACATTTGACCCACCAAGCACACAAGCATAACTGGAAAACAATTTTAAGAAATTGTAAATGTTAGAGTTCACCTTGTCAAAAATCGGCACACAAATTGGATATTCATGTATTTGAAAATCCTAGTATTCGTGTTCCCTCTTGTTATGAAAATCAAGTTGACAGGATCAAAGTTGCAGCAGGCATTATGTGTTTTCCATTTAAACTTTACCTTTCAATACAATTGTTCTTTGAAGAATTGTTCTGTAGTTTGTCACCAGGTACAATATATGTTATCAAGATGCCATGTGATAGTATTGCTCCATGACAGCATATTACTTTATCCAAGTAAAGTATCAGTTACTTCAGAGTTGAAATACGGTAATCTTCTATTTGAGTGAGTCTTAAAATACATAGAATACAGGGAGAGCTCCTGATGTTGCTCCCTTTGAATTCAGTGGAAGTGTTCCCATTGACTGACTGAAGAAGGAGCAGGCTCCAAAAGTGAATGATACTGATGTTAAAGGACATAATGTATTGACTTCAGAGACGGTGTCTAATTGCTAGCCTGAGTGCAATGTAGACAAGTGTAATAAATACGGGCTGAAGAATCGTATGTTTTGGCTGATCATTTCTAAGAAATCTTCAAAAAAATTCAGATGTGTACTGTAGTTCTTTTCACAGAAACAGATGTTTAAGAGGATGTCAGGTATGCCTTTGATACTTAGTACAGAATGGTAAAGATATAATGCACAAACAGTAAATACAAACGCTGAAATCTGTCATGCTAATTCACTCAGCACCGCTTTTAGTGCTACCGCTCTGCTTCTTTCTAAATATTAAAAGTTAATAAGATTCCATCTTCTGACCTGCTTGTTGGCATAATGCACTTAACGAGTATTAATGAGACTACTTGAGGTGGGCACCGCCATCTCACCAAAGCACACTATAATGGATAGAAGGGAAAGAAAACTTCAGCAAAATATGGCTGCCATCAGGATGGGTATTTTTAAAAACTGTTCAGTAAAAATTACCTCTCTTGAGTTAGTTTTGTTTAAAAAGATTAAAGTTAAACTCCATAATTATTGGGCAATACACACTGTGGATGGGTCAACCACTTCAGCTAACATAAGCTTTTATCTCTCAAATTGAATTGAATCATTTTAAGTCAAAATATTTTGTTAAATCTGTGCCCCCCGCCTATTTCTATGTCTCTATGTACGACCATGCTCCTCCAAGGACCAGATATAGAAGTGCCAAAATAACACATGAGAGGCTGTTCCTAGGACAGATTATTTCTGTCCCCAAGCAGAAGTACCAGAAATCATCAGGCAAATCTATTTGTAAGAGTATCTCAGTCCATTTTTGCAGGCCAAAGGTTCAGGATAATTGAGATCAGGCCAGGCAGCTGAATTGTGATGCATTTATCTGGACACTATTTGAAGTTGTCCCATCACTGTTGTAAGGACCCAATTGCATGAATTCTTATTAACATGCGTAAGGAATGGTCATGTGAATAAGGGTTGCAGGATCAGGCCCTAAACCAATGAGAGCATAAGAAAAAAATATCAGTTAAAATAGCCTGAGGATTTTTACCTTCCTACTCATCTTGAGGTCTTTAAACCACAATTTGAGGACTTCAATAACTCAGGCATATGTTAGGGGTTTGTTACAGGAGTGGGTGGGTGAGATTTTGTGGCCTGCCTTGTGCAGGAGGTCAGAGTAGATGATCATAATGGTCCCGTCTGACCTTAAAGTCTATGAGTCTATCTTCTACTTAAATTGACATCTGGGAAGTCCCAAGAATTGGAAAAAATTATGGATATGACTGAGGGGACTTGATTGTTTTAATCAAGGGTAGCTCCACTGCGATAAGCAGAGGTGCGCTAGTGTAGTGTTGGTGAAAGTAGGGAGAGCATTGGTTCCCAGAAGAATGGTAAGCTGATAGAAATGTAAAACTTTATTTTGATATTTTTAAATCATATCTCCCAGATATGTCAATGCCCGTCAATTAGTTTTAAAGTCTTCAAATTAACAGCATTTGTTCCCTACTGGCATTAAAATCTTGTTTTGCTAGTGGATTTTTTGTTTTTTACAGACTGAGATTGATTCTGATCCCACCAGTGTAAAAACTTAACTCAGCTGAGGCCCTGGGAGTCAAACTGGTGAGAAACAGGAGTAAGAATGTTAAGAATCTGGACTCTTGTATTCAAATAAAAATGGGAATTAACAATTTTGTTAAACTACTATTCTATGTAAAATCAAGTATACAAAGGCAAATATTCTCAAGTGGTTACACTTTTATATAATGTGCTGCTGCTAAAGATGATTACTTAGCATCTGTGCATCTGTATCAAAGAAAGCAACATATGGTGATAGCTATAATTTTGTGAAACTAAATGAACTCACTCTTGACTGTCCCGTTAGTCAGGAATGGTTTTCCCTCAACCATGCTACAAGCATGTTCTTTATGACTCTGTTTAATAATTCTAAACATTCTTGGTGCTGTAGATTCTGAGATCTTCTGTTCACAATTCCAAATTCTTTGCATATTTGGTTGGCCTCTGTAATAACAGCTGCAGTGTACCTAGCTCATCTCTTTGGAATATATATTCTCTTTCTTATGCCTCTCTATTCTATGCTGAACATAGGACTTTCACCGATGCCTCTCATCTTTGCTGGTTTCCTGCTGTACTCTTAGTTTCTTTCAATGTCATTTTGATAGATTTTAGTTCTGCTTCTATTGTGCATTTCCATGTTATCCTTGGTCTACCGTGTCATCTCTTGCCTTAGAGGATCCAGTCTTATGCCTATCTTGCTATGTTATTTGGGTCTTTCCTCCGTGTATGTCCTAGCCATCTCCATTTGTGTTCTGTAATTTCTTGCTGCATCAGTTTGTTTTGTCCTCCTCAAGAATTCTTCGCTTGTGATTTTTTTCCAGCCATCTGATATTGAGGGTTTGTCTAAGGCAGCTGTTTATGAAAACGTGGAGTTTAGATAATAAGTTCTTAATGAGGCTCCAAGTTTCAGTGCCATATAGTTAAGACCAACTTTACAACAGTGTTAAATATTCAAAGATTATTTTGGAAAGCAAGATTTCCGTATCTCCAGATTAGCTTTAGAGTTACAAAGGCATGTCCGGTTTTTGCTATTCTGGCTTCAATGTCTTTATCTGTTTCACCTCTTGTTCTTACAGTGTATAGGACCTCTTCTATGTGAGTCCCAGAAAACAAAATTGGTGTTTCTTTTTGCATGACAATTCTTATTACCCAATCCACTATTAGTAAAAAAAGATCATGGGTGACATAATAGTACACTAGGGTCACCTAAATGTATGAAGCTATCTGTCAACAGGTACAATCTCAGCTGCATTTTTAAATGACAGAAGCCATAGGGTATACATTGGATCAAATGTTCCTACTATATACAGTGCATTTCTATGAGCCACTAACTTTCTTGCACCATTTACATACAATATTTAACTTTTTTTTTAATCCTCTCTCTTGTCTGCAATGGCCAGTGGCAACATAAGCTTGATTTATGATATCATGTATATCTTGAATGCTAACAAAGTACACCGATTGTTCATCTGGTCAAAGCATTTTAGTGAGTTTTTTTCTGTCACCACACTGTAGGATCTCATTTCTGAAATAAATGCTATTTTAATTAAACTATATTCCTGTCAGAGTGAAAAAAGATACTTACAAACAGATTACTTTTTATGAAAATTTGGTCATTTCCATATGAAAGTATTTGTTAGTTATACATGGGGAATAATAATTCCAAACAATATTAACGCAACCTAGACCTCAGTCTTCCAAACACTTATGCATGTGCTTAACTTTGTGTGGGAATAGTCCCACTGTAGTCAAAAGGGACTATTCACATGATTGCCTTTAAGCATGTGCTTAAATGTTAGTATGACTGTTAGTTGTATTTGCAGTTACCTGCTCAGTACGGAGGTCATTCAAAATGACACAACCTGCTGTTTTATTCGATTGTGTTGTAAATATGTCTCTAACCACTCTGTTATCTGAAGGATTATATGGAGTGTTCATATTCTGCTAAGGTGTAGGCCTAATATAAATATTTAATATACAAAATTACATTAAAAGGCGTAATTAAGATTATAAAGTCAAACCACTCAAAACGTGGGAAGTGCCAGAATGGAGGTTGCCTGTGCAACCACTTTGGCCACTTTTGTGCATAAGCATGATGATACCTTCTTTAATTACATGATCACATATTATTTGAATGAGAGTTAATTGATAATGCACAGATTGTGATAATAAGCAGACTTGGGCAAAACTGGTTTTTAAAAAAAGTGAAAATTCTTGCTACATTTGCCATTTTGTTTAGCCTTATATAAACTTGGCCATATTTGTCTATAGATTTAAAGTGCTTAATTTTAGGCACCCATATTTAAAACTACTGGTACAGCAAACCTGTCTCCACCAGGATTAGAAATCAGATTGTCTAACTACTAAAGCCATGATTAATTCATTGGATTAGAGTGCCCGTCTAGGTAAATAGTTCAACCTTAGACTTTTTTCATTTATAGAATGGGAATTATGATGCTATTTTATAACTATTGTTTGCAAGGTATTATGCAAATTCAAAGTATTATTTAAAGTCAGTCAGTAGTAGAAGTGGAATAAAACTATGGACCAAATGGCTCTCAGCCATGATCTTAATCTACTTGAGTATCAGATTTTATAAACCAGCAACCCCAATACCTCTTTTCCAAATTCACTAGGGAGAATTTTCAAGCAACACGGCTTTTTGAGATTCACAGAAACAGCCTTTAAAAATATTTTTCAAGACATTTTCTCAAGAAATGTAGTAAAATTTCTCCAACTGTTTGGATATTTCATATTGGAAAATTAGCAAATTCCATACCAAAGAAATTGTGATGAATATTTTGCCCAGCCTTCTGATGTAGCTGATGTGTCTTGGGGAAAGGTGGTATACCCGGATTGTCAATCAACTGGTTATTGTTGCCTGCCAACATGGGCACTTAGAGCTACAGGCAGCTGAATGTAAAATGTTTCTCAACAACAGACCAGAGTCTGTGGACCGGCGCCAGTCCCTGAGATCTCCCTGACACAGTTTAGGAAGGCAGCAAGCCAGTCCCTGGTATCAAAAAGCATGGTGTTAAGGCATCCCTAGCCAGCTCTAAAACATATGCTTGGGGTTGAATCACCCACTAGATGACCCAAGAATATGAGAGGTGTAAAGGTGTTATAAACCTACTGTTTTCCTGCTTTTGAGCATTGCACCAAGCATTGGCCTGATCCAGTGAATGACCTAGACTCACTAGGTTAACTTTTGTCACTCATAATGTAACAGCTCTAAAGTGGAAGTTGAAAACTTAATGATTACTTCTGTTGTGCCTGTGATGCAGAGAATATCCTACATAGGGGTGGGGGAATCTAGTGTTTGGGTGGCATAGAAAAAAATGATAAAACTGCAGTACCATGCAATACACAAACAAATAATCGCACCTGACTAGAAGCAAAGACTGAAATAAGATGGCAGTCCTTGACTCAGACAAAACTCCTCTTGCGTTGACTCAGGCAAAATTGCCAGTGAAGGCTGAAGGACTGGGCCTTTTATTTGTATTCACATCAGCCCCAGTCCAGCAAAGAACTTAAGTATATGGAAAAACTTCAAGAACACAAGAAATCACTTCTAAGTTAACAGTACTACTCAGGTGCTCAAAAGTATGTACAACGTGCTTAAGTGCTTTGCTTGGGCAGGACCACAGAAACCAAATCTATAACCCAGTTCTGCCCAGGTCAAATCACTCAGCACCTTTAATAGGAGATTGGGGAATGGACCACATTCTGGATCCAGGCTCTGATCTTTAGTTATTTTCAGACTTAAAACTAGAAATGAATGGAAGCATCAGGCAAAAGAAGATCTTTTTAAAAAGTTAGTGTTTCGTGAGCATGCATGGCTAGTTCAGGTAGTTGCCTACAAAACTAAACATTACTGTGCTGTGGGATGATTCCAGAGTGTGGATTGGGTTAATTTTAGAAACCAAAATAATAAATTTAAAATGAGATGCTAATTATTATGTGACAGAACAACAGGAAAATGCATGAAAATAGGGAAGATCTCTAAAGAACAAAATGTGTTCCTTTGCTTCAGAAGCTACTCTCTTTTTTGATGTAATACACAATGTCAACATGCTAGGCATGCAACAGGAAATATTTGCATACACCCAATGACCATAGGAAGGATGCATCTTTGAAAGTTTCAGCAGTGTGGTAGCATCAAAGCGGCCAGAGCCTGATTGTCTAGTATTTAAAAGAATGTAGAATTATAAAAACAATTTAAAAGAACTATGTGTCTCTTAACTTTTCTGTGCCTCAAGGTACCCTTCCATACATATAATATTTACTGATTGCTAGGGTATTGTGAAGGTTAGTTGTTTGTACAGCATGTTGATGTCCTGGGATTAAAGATACAGTATATAGCAAGAACAAAGTATTTCCACTTGATGGATAGGGAAGAATAGCATGAAAATGCAACTGTGGTAGTGAGCATGTCTGGTACTATGTCTCTCGGTACAATAAGTTTGTGTCTGTCTACCTTCAACACACAGCTTAAAACTTCAATCCTGATTTGTATTATTTGGCCAATAAAGTAGAAGTTAGGATTACTTGCTAAACCTTGACCAAATATTTCCAGGCTTTCAAAGGTTGTTCTAGGAATGTTGTTTTCAAATTAGATGCAGTTCTCTCAAAGTGTTTTGCCTCAATTCTTAACTTATTTTATGTCTTAAAAGGGAACTATTTTAACCCTGCTATGAAAAGATTGCACAGTTTGTACTAGTGGCAAGGACAAAGAGTCTGGAATCTGAGCACTAGATCAAAATAAAACAGCAGGATGATTAAGGTCCATGTACGTGGGAGAGAGAGAGAAGCTCTAGTACAGATTCAGTGGGTGATATTTTATTTAAACATAGGTAATTCTTAACAAGATCCTACAGATATTGATAAGTCAGGAAAAGAAAATAAGGAATACATCTGTGGAAATGGCTAATTACATAAGTGGACATTCTGTATGGAATTCACAGGTGATTTCAGAGCCTACGTCCAACTAAAAGTAAATGAAGTTTAGGCTCCTCAATCACCTAGGCACTTCTGAAAATTTTACCCTCTCAGTGTATTTTGTCTCTCTCGGATTCCTCCAAACACCTTGCTCTCTATCTTCAAGATTGCATTTTACCTTGCCAACTGCTTGTCAGGGATAGTTGTAACTAGTAAGAATCCCATACTTGCTGTTTCACCCACATACTGTGTTGTTTGCAGGCTGCTGCACTCTGATGTGAAAGAACCTTCATGTATTGAAATATTTCATTTAGCAAGACAGAACACTTCATGTCCATATTGTCAGACTTCATTCTGTGTCATGTGACTCAGTATAACCCAGTGGAACATGCTCTATGGTTTGAGTCACAGTGCACTGCAAATTGTATGGTCAGTCCCACCTCCAACATATACAGATGCAAGAAGCCACCAGCGTTGTATAAGTGTATAAACAGATTACTTACGCTGTACCTGTTAAGCAGCTTAAAAGTGGTAATGACAGGTTCATAGCTTGAATTAAACTAATGTTTTTTGTGTGTTTGTAGGCATTGGTGTCAATTTCTGTCCACTACTTATATATTAAAACAATTCTTTGGCCCTTGGCATTGAACAATTCCATGTCTGCCAGATTAAAGGTTATTTTTTGCCTGTTTAAAGTTCAACCAGGAACATATAGGCATAGAAACACGTTTCTCCAGTGAGGCAGTAAAACTATGATTCTGTCACAGAGCAATGTCATTTTACTCACCCACAAAAGTAGTTCATAATCAAACAGTGAACTGTCCCCAGGGTTGACCAAATTGCCAATTTTCTCCAGCACAGATCAGAGGAAGGAATGTTGTCCCCCCTCAGAGTCCACTTCAAGCCCTGCTTTTGGGGGCAGTTTATTAGTATAAGTACAACCATCAGCAGATCCCTCAAAGTAAGATAAATCTCAAACCCACAGAGTAATACAGGTTAAAATGCAGCAATTCTCTATCCCCACTACAAAGTCATCATCTTCAGGCCACCAATGCCAAAGTCAACAACTACTCCATTCTCCAGTTCCTCCACCCCTATTCCAGGGCCCCACTCTCCAGGCCATCTACCCGAGAGCTGACAGTCCCCCTTCTTCAATGTCTGTGCCACTCTTCCAGGGCTTCCATACTTCTAGCAATTCTCCATGCTTCTTGCAACTGTTCTCCAACAGCCCTCAATTCAGGGCTTCTGTGAGAATAGAACCAACAGTGTTCTATTCTCCTGTGTGTGATACCCCTGCTGAGCTCCTTCTCACGGGAACCTCCCTCCAGAATCAACTCTCTTGTTTCCTGGGCTTGGCTTTCCCCGACTCAGCTAATTCTCTCCCTTTTCCTAGGGGGCCTCTGTAAGAGCCTACTTCTCAGCAGGGTTCCCCAGGTCTGACTAGTTCTTTCCCAACAGCTCACATATGCAGCTCTCAACAATGCTCATCAGTTCTCTCTCTGCATTGGTTCTCTGCTCCCACAATTCTCAACTTCTCTCATGCAGGTCTCTCCAAGCAATCCCCACCAACTCTCTGCTGCTCCTTCTGACCGTGTTCCTCCCTTTCTCATCTACTGCTTGGGTCTTTATAGAGGACAAGTACACTCTATCAGAAGGCAACTAATTAGTCAAAGGTGAATTGGACCCATTCCCTCTTAAAGGGGCCAGCCACCTTATGACACTATGACATATGCTAATTGTTCAGGGTTTTCCACTTTGGAACAGCTGTCTAGGTTGATCTGAAAAGCTAAAACATTCAATTAGATTATTTATTGTTAATTATTAATTATTATTGTTGTTGTTTGTTTATTGCTATTTAGCACCGAAAGTGTGCTAGGGGTCTTGTTAAAAGATTTAAAGACAATGGCCCAGATCCACAAAAGTATTTAGGTGCCTAACTTCCATGGATTTCAATGGAAGTTAGGAGCCCAACTGCCTTTGAGGATCTGGGCCAAAGTCCCTGTCCAAAAGAGTAAGCTCTTGGAAAGCTGTAGACTTGGCTTTAATGCATGTTGGGAAACAGGTAGGGATATACCAGTGAGAGAGATCCCAGATCTGCTGAGCAGTGGAAGGCAGTGTTCCTGCTGCTGGTGGCCTAGAATACAACCCTTAAACAACAAGCAGGTGCCTGAGCTGAGGCTTCCAAGAAGACTTGGCAGGAGGCCCCCTTCATTCACCTGAATCAAAGGGGGAAGCTGCTCACACCTGTGAGGGAAAACTGTGGCCCAGCAGGTGATGAAAGGTTGGTTGGAGCTATGATTTATTTTGGACAGTAGTTACCCCAGAAAGATGGAGGTTCCTTAATTTAGTCAGTGAGCTAAAGTAACTGATCCAGCTGTAAGACATAATTTGCCCTCCTCCTGGATAGTTTGAGGCAACAGACACATGATGCTGGATGAGGTAAAGAGAACAAAGTACACAGGATGATTTAATGTGGAAGCTAAGCACCTGCCTTAACACTGAATTAATGTTGTGTATATTTTTTTTAAGTGTATGCCGTTATTCCCCAAGTAAAAGGGGAGAGGACCAAATGTTCTCACTGTTGCTCCTTGGTTCACATTAATTGCATTAGGTGGTGCCATTTCTGTTCCCAGATGGAATGGCTTTAGTAACTAATCACCACAGTGCAAACTGTGAAGTTGATAGCTGAGCATACAATTTGAAATTTGCTTTCTGCAAATGTTTGAGATTAAAATTAACTTTTCATAAGATTTCATGCTAGTAAATCCAAGAACTTAATGGCTTGTGGAAAGCAAATGTGAAAGTGTTGGCAATATAATAAAATCAAAATCTGCTTTCGAATGGGATACTTTTTCAAACTGTTTACCCAACTCTTTTCCTAGGAAGTTTTTGCCACTAAAGAGAAAAAATTAGGAAGCAGAGTGTGTAGGATTCTCTTCCCCAAGACCCTTAATGGGCTAAAGATTAATGATGGCACCTCAGGTCCACAAAACAGCTATTATCAAGAAAGGAATCCACATAGGGAAATTATCATTTTTAGCATCAGGGAATTCAGGGGGGTTTATCAGTAATGCAAGAAGACATTCAAAATAGCATTATGTTTTCCCTACAGTCCATCCTAGAGATCCCATTACAGGAATAAAACATTTTTATTGTGGATGTATTAATCTCTTTAGACATGAATATTAACCATTGTGCTGATTTTCATTCAATGAAATCTGACATTCTCCTATAAAAAAGAATTGTCATGCTACAAAGTTCCACAATGAGCATTTTGCATATAGAAAGCTGAGGGGATATGTATCTTCTACATAATCTACTGTGTGATATCTAGGAAATGTCAAAAGTGATTTCATATACATTTGTTCTGGTAAAAGATGGCAAAATAAAATGTGACAGTACTAATAAAAAAAACTGAGGCATCCCATTCAAACACAGTCAGGCTGTCATGCTTTGGCTGCATTTCTTGTTGGAAACTGGTTGAAAAACACAAAACGTATTATTTTCTTGACAAGCCACATAAGTAATTAAATGCCTTTGCACTGGTTTGCCTAGAATGCTTCAATAGCTTTGACTTCTTTCAGGTATCAGCTTTTCTGTTGTACCAGTCAGCTTTTATGTTTCTGTGTTAGCAGGGTGATAGTATGCTGACAAATCACAATTAATCTTCTCTGCAAAGCATTGTGAGCCTTTCTCTCTTTGTTGCCTAGAGCTGCTGACTACCACTAATCTTGTGTCTTAGGTTTCAGAGTGGTAGCCATGTTAGTCTGCATCAGCAAAAACAACGAGGAGTCCTTGTGGCACCTTAGAGACTAACAAATTTATTTGGGCATAAGCTTTCATGGGCTAAAACCCACTTCATCAGATGCATGGAGTGAATTCAAAGCACTTACACAGAATGTAAGGTGTGGATGTGAATCGAGCCTATGAAGTAGGGAAACTTAGGGCCCCTGTTAGAAGCCAAACCCAATTTCTGTCCCAAACTGAAACTGAACCTGAAATTAATTATTTTCAAACTTGATAAAGTTCAGTTAAGTTGTATTGTTTTGTCTTGTTTCCCAATGCAGTTCCTTGTTTCTGTCTGAAATGGACATGTCATCATAAAAGAGCCTGTTTTGGCAAATTCTTCTGCCTGTTTTGGGAATCTTGGGATGTTTATATACAGCCATACTTTGTGGTGTTCACCTGAACTCCTCATCCAGAACTTTTGGGCTTCACCAATCACTACTATAAAATAGTTCCAAGAGTTCCACGCACAACAGTGACATTGTAGAATTAACTTCCTCACATCTTCGTTGCAGCCCAATAAAACCAGTGATCATAGTACATCAACCATAGGGTGTCCATCTCTTGACAA
Organism: Trachemys scripta elegans; assembly: GCF_013100865.1. NCBI lineage: Eukaryota > Metazoa > Chordata > Testudines > Emydidae > Trachemys > Trachemys scripta. The sequence goes on from NC_048300.1 coordinate 72,029,638, forward strand.
GTCCTTATCATAATAATAGTGTTCACAATTAAAATGTGAGAATTTGCCACCAGTTGCCAAATAGAGGTATCTAAGATAAAACCATCTTTTTCTGGCCCTCGAATAGAAAGCATTTGTGGTAATGGTTGGCAAATGCTCAATTTTTAATGGTAGCCATTGTACTTATGTGGCATGTGCCAGTTGTTTATCTGAATGAATCCAGGAGCCCTCCATTGCCAGAGTCAGTTTGCACAGTAAGCAACATTTCACTGATCTCTGAACAACCTGATAACAACCAGATGTACAGGTCGACTGTGTGTTTGTGGAGCTAGTGGATTTCTAGTGGCCCAAGAATTTTCAATTAATTATTCAATGTTCTTATATGAGAGATGACACCTTCTCCATATTTACACTTGCCTCCTGCAAATCAGCTGGACTATGTGAGGAAAATAGATATACCCTCTGCCCACAAAAAGAACGTATGTGCAACATCTCAAATGTTGCATCTTAATAAAAACGGGGCCAAGTTTTTAAAGCAAGACAGAAACGAGTGGCCAGAAGTGCACCAACTGACTTTGTGTTTACTTGGTTTTTTATTTAGATTCATTCACTTATGTGCCCTTTCATCTCAAAGGGGTAGATTAGTTTTGCACTTTTTAAATATGTATCTGAAAAATATCAAAAGAAGTGCATAACTGAAGCAATGAGGCAACAGTCTCTGTGTGTCTCTCTCGCCCACCCTCACATACCTTTGTAATCAACCATGCGGAAAGAATACAAATTCTGAGAAAGGAAAATGTTGGCAAGCTTTCTTCTAATGCTTTTCAGCAATAGGGAAGGCAATTAGTAGAAATGTCGCAGGTGCAGGATCCAAACTCTGAACAGTGATATTGGCGGGGAAATAACTTGTTTAATCCTCAAATACGAATGGTATTTTTTTTGTGCTTTTATTCTTAAATAAATAAGATTCTGCTCAGTATCAGGAGTCACTCTGTGACATAAGCATGGGTACATTATTTAAAAGCCGGGAGGATGTGAAAACACTAGTAATTGTGATTTGCTGATATCGTGTTCAGACAAAGAGCTCTGCGGCTGCTATTCTAAGGACAGTCTGTAAGTAAAGCTACATATCTTGTGGCTAAAACACTTGCTGCAGCATTCCAGTTTTCAGTGGAAAATGTTGTTAGCTCTTACAATTGAAAATTCCTAACTTTCTCAACGGTTTCAATGCAATATGAACTAATCGGGAGGTAGAAGAGCAGTTATCTATTATCAAATGGCTTGCTCCTGTTCTCACCGAAGTCAATAGCAAACCTCCCACTGTTCAAAAAACTGTGTAGGATCAAGCGATATAAGGCAAAATTTTAATAGTGACTTTATACTCTCTTGTATTAACAGATCAACACAGGAAAGTATAAGGTTGCCATTAAGGTTTTGTAGTAGAGCACAAGATTCATTAAGCTGGGTCCTGTATTGTTTTTTGGCCTCTGTTGGAAGGATGGAAGTGAATGTCTTATGGAGTGTGCAACTGACACTATTGTAGGAATTGTGAGAGTGGCGAGGAATTCTTGAGACTTTTCCCTTAACTGGGGGTAGGTGTGGTACATCCAAAGGCAGCCCTAACTGTCTAACCAAATTTTTGTTTTTGCTACTGCATTTTCATATTCAGCAAAACTTCCCATTTATGAATGTAAATGTACCTGAAGCTGCCTCAGAACTCAACACTGAAGTGCCACAGCAATCGGGGCATTGCCACAGAATTTGAATCCACCTTGTTACAGAGTACACAAGACCTTGCATATGATACTACTTGGTCTTCATATTGACACAGCAGAGGAGGAGAGATGCAAATATACGCTTTGCATTTCTCCAGTCCTGGGGCTGCTCTGCATGGGGCCAGTATCCTAGTGCAGGATAGAGCAGTCTGACAGCTGCTCTAAACTGTGCCAGGTGCCAGAGGTCCCAAGGAGCCATTATAGCAGCCTGGATTACTGGGGAAAATGTGGGCCATGATCATGCTCCGTTTTCCTAGCCACACACCTCAAACTGGCAGCCAGGAGGTGGCGATGTAGGAACCACTACAGCAGCTCCACACCACCCAAAGAATGCCCAACAGAAAGGAGATCTTCCAGAAGTTGGCCCCGGATTGGAGAAGTGCAAAGCACCCAGAGGATGGCCCAAGATTGGGGCCTAAGGCCTCGTCTACACTACCGCTTAAGTTGATGTAAATTACGTCACTCCGGGGGGGGGTGAAAAAATCACCTCCCTGAGCAACATAGCTTATATTGACTTAATGCGGCGTCTGCCATCAACTTATTGCATTTTCACCAGACCCATTGATTGCAGCAGCGCCAATTTTGCGTGCCAGTGTAGACAACCCCCTGGAGTACAACATTTGGCATATGTCAATGGTGCAAACAGAACTTTATTGAGAATATTCAGAAATCCATATTGCATTTGTTGCAGGGTTGTATTTTAATCTGCCAATATAAATAATTATAGAAGATTTCTTATATGCATTCAGTAGTCTCATTCCAGAAACATACTTTTCTAGCTCTTAAGAATCATATCTCCTCCTACCTTGCCATACTTCCATGATTGGTTTTGTTTCTTCAGAAACACAGTTAGGCCTTGTGGATAAGCTTTATGTACCCCTCCTGCATACACACATTCACTTCTTTTCACAAACCAACACTTGAAATGTTGAGTACCACAATCTCTTTATTTTGAAGTGCTCTACAATTACTGTACTCTACACAATTCTGAACTGTTGGGATTAGTAAAAATACCTGGGGTGTGAGGACAAAAGAAGAAAGCACAAGGATTTATCAATAGCTGAAAATCATGACAAACTTAGTAGCTAAATAGCACTAAAGCATGCACTTAAATCCTACTGAAGTCAATAGGATTATTCACATGCTTAAAGTTAAATATATTCTTAGGGGTTCTGCTGAATCTGTGACCAAAGTCCTTTGATATATTTCCTCTGCCAAACGTATTATCAGTTTGTTCTGGTTTTGTTTTTTATTTAAGTGGAATATGTACATTCCTTGAATCTTCTTTTTTTCTTCCCTAATATACCCATCATTTGAGAGCCAAAACATGGAGAATTATCTAGAGAACTTAAATTTTAAACCAAACAAACTCTGAAGAGACTAGACTCAACTTTAACAGTCATTACTAATTTGAGGTGTATACTAATTCATCATAACCTCAATGAGACTTGCTTGCATTGCTCTATTTTGGTGCAATTTGATTGATACAAGTCTTGCCTTGAAATTGTTTTGAATTTGCTTGATCAAATTACCTTCTGAAGGAAACGGAAAGGCGTTTTTCACTTGTTTTAGTTGACAGCAATTTCTTCAGATGTTACAGTAAAGCAAATAAGTATGGTAGAGAGTCAATGGCTGGATTTAAACAAAGAAAGCAAAAAAGGGTTTCTATGGAGTTAGAGGACCAAAGATGAATCCAGATAATAATCTGACAGAACAAACTAAAAAGTGAACAAGCCCATAGTACATTAATAATGTCCAAAACTAATACTAGTAAAACACCATTTCAGAAACATCGAATATACTGATAATATCAATGCATAAGAATGAAAAGCTTTACAGGAATGCAGTGAATTTCTTCTTTCAGGACCTTTTAAGCTCTATAAAGTAGACAAATGTGTCCTTCAAACCTATTGGAACTCTGTGAAAAGAACATAGAATTGCTCTGCTGGAACAGACCAATGATGCATCTAATATATTATTATAGTCAAGTTTTACATAGATTGTGTTCCTTTCGATTGGAAACTCATTGGGGACCTACAAAAATTGTGACCCCACATGAAATAAAGGTGGTGGGAAAGGCTTGAAGAAAACCTTGTGGACTGAAACCATCAAGTTTTACATAGCTCTCCTTCCAAACACAGACAAGCATGAATTAGGAGAAGACTCTATTAAAAAGAAAATTCAGAGAAAAATTAATCGGTAAGAAGCTTTTCTCCTCTTATCTATTGTTCTTATCTTTGATTACGTTTGCTTATCTGTGTCCTTGTTTTTCCTTTGGCTCAGATCCGGGTCTCCTTAAATCAAACAGCTGAATAATCACCTTCTTTTCTTTGTATTGTGGGGCTGGGAAGGAGAACCAAAGGAGCTTGTTTCTCCCCAGCTGGTGCATTCTCAAGCCCTCTAAACTTCAATAGTACAACTGGTTGCTCTAATTTCAGACATCAGCATCTACAAGGAATGAATCCCTACAAAAGCACCAGCCGAAAATAGACTCGAGAGCATTGCTGACGAGGTTGAAATTCATCTGACCTTCAGCCTGCAAATTTGGATAAATCTAGCATTAATCTTGAGTGTCAAATGCTTTCCATCAGAAAGGCTGTGAATTCTATTAACCTGTAACATTTATTTAATCTCTTACTCCCTGAACAAAATATTGAACATTTTATTGTCTGAAAAGTGTATTTTCCAAATAAACATTTGACTACATCCTTCTTTTTGAGGGTTTACTTTCATTTTTGATACACCTTTAAACTATATGGACCAGATCCTCAGCTATAGTTCCATCATGTCCATATTGTTTTACACCAACTGAAGAGCTGCAAGTTTTAAACTACCCAACAATAGGGTTGTAATAGCAGCATTTCAGTTAATCTAAAAGTGCTATTTTTACCCTTGATATTTCAGGCCCTGATTAGCAAGGTGCTTCTGCATATTGAATAGTCCCATTAAAGTTAACAAGATTACCCACGTGCTTGAGTGTCTTGCTGAATTGGGGCCAGGATTTTCAAAAGGGTGTAATGGAGGTAAGCACACTTGACATTTTTAGCCCTGTTTTGATTAGGGATGTGATTTTTTTTTTTTAATTATACTAATAAAACCCTTAGTGTGGACACAGTTATGCCAATATAAAAGGTGGCTTATATTGGTATAGTTACTTCTTTCCCATAGTGAAATACCTATACCAGTATAAAGCACTTTTATACCACTATAACTGTGTGCACCCAAGGAGGTTATACCACTTTAAATACACTACTATAGTTAAAGCAATACAACTTTCTAGTGTACCCAAGGCTGTAGGTGCCTGACTCCCATTGACTGTCAACAGTTGAAAGTGTGTTAATTAACGACTTGTATACTTGTTTCTTTTAGAACCAGAGTTCTAAATGTAAAGAAAATATATAGCAGTATGGATCCGTTCTTATGGATCGGTTCATAGCTGCTCCAGTCTTGAAGGTGCTGAGACCCAGATACTGTCCTGGGAGTCAGGTACCTGAATACTGCTGGGGATCTGGATCTTGAGTGCCTTCCCCACTTACTTACTTGTATGAGAGCTGAGAGTGCTCAGGTTGTCTAACAGAAACTGGCTTCCCTCTAGAAAACCAACTTCCAATCTCACCTTTCCTCTAAATACATCAATATCCCACCACGTGGTATGTGCATTATCTGTCTGAATTTATCCGTGAAGGAGACATTTTTCTGTCATCAAAAGAGGTCATGGTCTCCAAGACAATACAACATTAATGTCATATGGTGCTTGTGATATTAAAAATGAAACTGTACAACTGAATTCTGCATGTTCTGAATTCAAGGACAGTGAGTTATATAAATATAGTTTCAATGCATTTTAAATTTCTTGGCTGTGTCCACTTACTTAATATAGTCGGTTAAATGGTTCCACATTGTGACTGCTGACTGAACTGCTGTCATTGTACCTAGATTTGACTTTGAAGTCTGCCTATGCTTTCTTCCTCATCTCCTTGCATTATATATTAATAAATGTTCCCATCCTGCTTCTTTCTGCAATCATGGCAGCCTGGTAGTACTTCTATTGATCATGTTGAAACACAGGATCAAATTTAGCTCTTCAGTTAATAGGCACATGTTCTTGTGCTTGGCCTGAGTTTGGTACAAAGCTTTTATTGTATATCACACTGGGAACACCTACCTTTAAAAATAGTTCAGGCTAAGAGGTCTGCTATCTCATGTTTACTCACAGGCCAGAGAAAGTTTGACACAAATCTGAAAAGTAATTTTTGATGTACATAACATAGAAAAATTACATGTTTCCACTTTTCAAAAATAGTTCTTTCACATCCATACCATGTAATGAGTGTGATCTGGAATGGAGCTGAATGAGTTATTCAGAGCAAACTATTTATCCAATGGTTGTAGCTCTTCTTTCTGTTCAAAAATTATCCATGAATAGATTTTGATCTTTATGAATTTGTTATCCTAAATTGTTCACGCTCTCTGTGCAAGCACATTTCAGTGTATGGTTCATGAACTAGTAGTTTCATCTGCTATGTGTCTTCAGTTACTAGCTATTAACTAATTGGGGTGTACTGGTCCTCTCTCTGACATGGTACCGTTTTTGCTCTTTGACTGGATGATTGAAATTATATGAACAGAGAGTCAGCGCTTCTGGGATAAGTAGTGCACATGTGTTTTCATGTTGAATAGTTATTCTCCACCATTTCTACAATCAAACACACTTTCATGAATTTCACAGGAATACAGATCAAAAGGTTTAGCCCACTTAAAAACCAAGTTAGAATGAAAATGCTCATATATATATTACTATTCACTCTGCAGCAGTATAGAAAGTTCAGAGTACACATACTAGTTAGGCCTCAGTGAGGACTAGTGCATAGCTGAGATTTATTAGTTGGTTTCAAATTGTTAGTTACTGAAAGTGAAAAGACTTATTGCATGAAAGACTGTGAGGTCTATGGGCAGATTTTTATTATCTCTTGATTTGAGTGGGAGTTGTAAGCACCTACCACCCATCAGGTTTTGGCCCCAAGGGTCTAGTGAAAGAGTACACTTGTCCTTCAGCCAGCAGAGCAACTTATTTGAGTTTTAAATTAGAAATAAAAGCTGCAGCACTCCAACAGTGCAAAGCATAGGCGTGGACTCTGTGGGTGCTCCAGGGCTGGAGCACCCACGGAAAAAATTAGTGGGTGCTTAGCACCTACTGGCAGCCAGCTCCCTTCTTCCCTCCCAGCACCTCCCATTGGCCGGTGGCCTCACCAATCAACTCCTCCCCCTCTCTCCCAGCGCCTCCCACCCGCTGTGGATCAGCTGTTCCATGGTGTAAAAGAGGTGCTGGAGGGGAGGGGGATGAGCAGGGACAGGGGTGTTTTGGGGGAGGAGGCAGAACTGGGCAGGAAGAGGCTGAGCGGGTGCAAGAAGAGGCCAGATGGGGGTGGGGGCTTGGGAGAAGGGATGGGGTGGGGGCAGGATCTGGGTGAGTGGGGGGCTTGAGCACCCTTGGGGCCCAAAGAAAGACAGTGTCTGTGGTGCAAAGGACCAGTCTGCTAGATCAGTGGTTTTCAGTCTCTCGTCCACAGACCCCTGGGGGACCACAGACTATGTCTAAGATTTTCAAAGATCAGCAACTCCATTCAACATTTTTTTAGGATTCCACAAATTAAAAAAGATTGAAAACAGCTGTGCTAGATACTCTCATCATATAATGAGATGACATCTCTATGGACAAAAAAAAAAAGTGTCAGAATGATTAGTCAGTCAAGCAATCTGCTTGATTGAGTATTCATAGGAGCTTTACAATAATCCTTCAAATCTGTACATTTTTGGTTTTAATATTGGCCTGATCCTACATGAGGCTTGAAGTTTCTCTGATTTCAGGAGTTCTGTGCGTGAAGGGGGCCACAGGAAATTTGTATGAAATCATCTTCCACTATTAAGGTTTAAGGTTTCATTTAAAATTAAATATTACCAATGTCTTTTTGTTTTAATATTTTTTATGATTTAATGCCTTCCATCCAATTTTATATGTAAGCAATCAGCATGCATACAAAGCCTTGGCAATACTTTTCAGGTTGGCATGCTTTAGAACATCAAATAATCCATTAAGATATAGTCTTACAAATAAGAGAGGTGGAATGCCAGAGAATACCGGATGTAGAGAAAAAATCAGATCACCAAATCTTAAATAATGCTCACATTTTAAAAGATAATATCATAACCAAGGTGTGGCAGTGTGTTCAGCTGCTAGAAATCCTGATGTAATTTACAGAATAAATCATTAGACATTCAAATCAGATACTGCATATTAAAATATTAAACATGCACCTATTATCACTAATATATTATAAGCATAATGGAAAATGTAAGGCAATCTTAACGGTAAGACCCTGTTTTTGTGTGCTTATAACCTTGACAAGCATTGACTGGCTTGAAATTTTCCATGCTGAATTTGTTTGGAATATTTCAACTAAAATGATTCAGCATTTTCTGAGAATGAGACTGGCAAAAAATACATAATCTTGTCCATGTTAAAAAAAATACAGCCATTTAATTGAGAAACTCTACTGCTTCCATTCCGTGGAGCAAAATCTCTAAATTTGGTGGTGGGTGATGTCACTTTGGTATCCAAGATCTGCTCCTTTTGCCATCCCCATGAAAACAATTTAGCCAAGTTATAAGACTGAAAAGCTCAGTTCTCATATGTTCAGTAGAGACTTTTTGGAGAATTTAGCTGCCAAATTCTAAAGATTCCATCTGCACTGAGCATGCTCCAGCCCAAGTGTGCAGGGACTGAGTGGAACTTTCCCTGCAATTGTTCCTCAAGACTGCCAGAGGAAGCTGTAATACTGGTCACTGAAACTGTGAGGAAGAAGCCGGGCTCTTCTGTGCTCTTAATGCTCTCCCTGCTCGAACCCAGGGAGTGATGAAAATTCAAGAATCTGCTTGGCTGGAATGCAGAGGGGTGAGCAAATTTGGGTGTGGGAGCAGGATGCAACCTTAATTTTGGCATTTCCTAACTTTTGAGTGCTTGACTTTGCAAGCCTAACATTCTTTTAATTCATTGTTTTTATGTACTAATATAAAGAGAACTGCCAGTGCGGATACTCTAATAGTTTAATGTCTATTCAAGTAATGTACACGCGATGAATGTCCAACAGCTTAAATAAATCAGATCATATATTATTGTTCAAATGCTGCTCTCAGGTGCACACAGATTCTTTCACCACATCCTTTACCCATGGTATCTGAGTCCCAGAATGTCCATTCCAACCATGCCTACAGATTTACTGAATGCTATCAAAACTTGAGTGAAACAGAGGGTGTACAAGTGATGACCTGAATGGTAGTGTACCTAAAATGCCCTTTCCCCCCATAGAAAACTCTATAGCAGCTGAAATTCATGAATTTGCAGCACCAGATAATGAAACCTGATTGTTATGGGTAGCTTGGAGACCTAGTTTTATTTTTCACAAGGGCTAGCCAAATACAATTATTTTGTTAGCTACAATATTGAAATATCCTGAGACCCAGGTGTTTACACCTGCACTTCCCTTCAAGCAGTTGTTTGTTCTAAAAGCTCAGCTCTCTCACCTTGAATCTGATATAATAAAAGTCTGCCTGAAAGGCAGCATTGATGGAACTGATCTTTCATTTTGATGGGCAAAGTAAGAAGGAAGAACCTCATGAGTTATAAATTCCCTTCTCTGAAGTGAATTTCTTTAAGATGCTCTTCCAATGATGGTCATTCTTCAAGCAAGGTTTCTTGGATGAGTTATTAGGTAACAGAAATATACAAAGACTTTGTGCTTCTTCTGAAAACTGTTAAGTACCCAAAAGCAGTAGTTCATCAGGCTATAGATATTTAAATGATCTCAGAACAATTTAATAGTAGCATAAAATAGCGTAGTTATGAGCCATAAATTGCTGTGTAGAAAACCTTTTACATAAACTCTGAGTTGTATAAAATGCAGGTGAGGGTGAACAATATATGTATATATTTACCACAGAAATGAGTTTTCAAAATTTGTAGGATATTTCCTTAGAAATGACAGGAACTAACAAAGCTGAATAGTACATCTAAGCTCAATATAAAGCTAAATTCTTATGATGCAAACTAATTTAAAGTCTTCTGTAGTTCAGGGCCTGAAGTTGGCAATTTCCATACAACATGAAAACATGTTTCGGCTTCCAGGTATTTTTAATCTTAAAACACATCCGGTACATGGAAAGGCAAGTGGCATACCCATCTGTTTATCATACTTTAAGCATCCTTAATTTCCATATATACCTTAAGCACCAAATGGTTCATGCAGCTTTTTGCTTTGTAATCATGTTTAACACTAAGCTGTATCATTTGAAATGGGGTGGGTGTTTTATTAGCAAAGCAATAATAATCTGTGTGCTTAGTGACATTCTAAAACTATTATTTCAGTTTCTCAGCCTGCTTCTTTACATACATAACTCTATGCTTCGTCTAACTTTATGGGCAATTCAAGCAGAAACAGAAGCTCTTTTTTTTCTTTATTTGTTTTGTGTATTTTTATAGTTTATGAAACACAGATGTAGTGTGTTCCCTTTTTGTATCTGCTCACCATTTTCCTTAGTGTGATTCCTCCAGCAGCCATGTTGTTACAAGTTGTCCTACCACCCATTTCTCCCCAGCCATCCTTCTCATGCGGGTCTCCCACATGGAGATAGCCTTAAATTACCTACTGTCTGTCCAGTACTGTGTCCAGTTTTGTGCCCCACACTACAAGAAGGATGTGGAAAAATTGGAAAGAGTCCAGTGGAGGGCTACAAAAATGATTAGGGAGCTGGAGCACATGACTTATGAGGAGAGGCTGAGGGAGCTGGGATTGTTTAGTCTGCAGAAGAGAAGAATAAGGGGGAATTTGATAGCTGATTTCAATTACTGAAAGGGGGTTCCAAAGAGGATGGATCTAGACTGTTCTCAGTGGTACCAGATGACAGAACAAGGAGCAACGGTCTCAAGTTGCAGTGGGGGAGGTTTAGGTTGGATATTAGAAAAAACTTTTTCACTAGGAGGGTGTGAAGCACTGGAATGGGTTACCTAGGGAGGTGGTGGAATCTCCTTCCTTGGAGGTTTTTAAGGTCAGGCTTGACAAAGCCCTGGCTGGGATGATTTAGCTGGGGATTGGTCCTGCTTTGAGCAGAGGGTTGGACTAGATGACCTTCTGAGGTCCCTTCCAACCCTGATATTCTATGATTCATTAACTTTCCAGCTACAATCCTGCATACAGTAATCATCCCCACTTCCTGTTCTTTTTCCCCACTGTGGATCCTGACTATGCACAGATGGTATTGTGGAAAGAGGCAACAATGATTTTAAGCACCTGAGTTGTCCCATTGCCTTAAATTTAGGGGCTTGAAGTTCAGGCACATGCTTAAGTACCTTATTGAATCATAACATCCAAAATAAGCCTATGCCATTCAACCAGTAATGAACCAGTTAACGCTTCATTTCCAAATACATAAGTTACAGCCACTATCTTTCATGATACACACCAAAGCTTTTCTAAAGCAATGAATGGAGAAGACTTCCAAGTGAAATCACTTTGCAGAAAAGCTCACCCTGCTATTTTAATATTAAAAATCCATATGCGGAAATGAACGAAAGTGCGTTTGCTCTTTCCTCTGTTCTTCATTACACGGTTTTAGCGGGTTGCTATTTTCTTTTCCTCTTCCTGTCCTGTGGATCACAGCAGAATTTTTACAAGGTCTTTCAGTCAGGCTGAATGCATCTTCACAAATCTCTCTTCTTCCCCTGTCACCTCAAGTAGAACAGAACACTAAGAAGCAGACGGCAGAGCAAGGCTGATCTCAGTAGCCACTGGTTTCCTGGTTAAGATAAAGTATCTTTCATAGGCACTTGAGTTGCTAATCCTTTACTGAAAGAACATTTCCAAACATGCTTTTTTGCTCTGTATAGTTCTCCAACTTGCAATATGCTCCATGCAGACACAAGCCTGTGTTTGCACAGAGTGCCACTGAGGTCAACGTAGTGGACTTGAGAGTCAGGTCTGAAATATCATTTTTTCTATATTGACATGAATAATAAAATTAAACAGAGAAATGAGAGAGAAAATAAAAATGCTGAAAAATACACAATGAGGAGAATAAAAAAAGAGATTGAGAGAGCATGGATCTGATTTTCAGAATGCCTACTTCCCTTCTTCTGTTTCCAATGTTAAAACTTTCCACCATCTCCTTGGAATGTGACATAGCAAAGAAATCAATCGGGAAAGCATGACAGGCTTTTATTCAGCAGTGTGCCTTTTCTGTGCCAATGGGAGGGAAAGGTTATTTGTAGGAGAAAAATGTACAAGCAGATTGCCTCCGCATTACTCTTTTCAATCATGTCAACACATTGTTTTTCAAATCTTTCCTTGCCCCTCTGGCTCCTCTGCATCTACATAAATATCCCTGCATACTGGACCAGACTGTAGAACATTCTGCTTTTCAAACAGTCAAAACAAACCTTTTTAAGAGGGATGTGCAAAAGGCCAATTTGTCTTTTACATGTCTTTCTGTAATAGTCAAGTACTGTGTTTGCGGGGAGATGCCCTTTCAGCTGTATTTATTCAGTTTGTGATGCAATATATCCATGGCAAGTGAGAAAAGTTAAAGGCATTGTGATGGGGTATACAAACCCCACATTGGGCCAGAAAAGGTTAAAGGTCAGTAATGGGCCCAGGTAGCTCTGCCCCTCCAGCCCTTCTGAGTATGCTCTGACTGGGGACAGGGCTGGAAAGGGAGCAACCCAGCTCAGAAGGGGGTAGCCGGGGAGGAGTACAGATCTCCTCCTGGATGCGGCGGGAGAAGCCCCCTGAGGGAACAGGACTGTCTGTTGAGTGCAGTTTGGACCGAGGCTTGCATTCTGTTTCTTTCTCTTTTTCCCTTATATGGGAGCAGAAGCTGAAGAAAGAAAGGAACGGTAGGAAGTTTGATCCAGGGAGGGTAACTCAGAGCACCTCCTTGGAGGCCAAATGCTGTTGCCCATCCTAGGGCCCTGGGTTGTAGCCAGGTGGAGTGGGTGGCTTGGACTCCCCTACCACTGCCCCTACTACTGGGTACGTGCTAGCTTATTAGGCCACTTAGCCGACCGAGGACCCTATTACAGGCATGCACTGAATATCCTCTGGCTTCTTAAGAAAGAGGTTCCTCAGCAATTTCTATTATTCAGTAGTACTAGGTGTTAAATTTTACTGTTACTTTATCTTCCCTTGTCCTCCATTATTTGACATTGGTTTCACCTGTTGTGTATTGTGTAAACCCTAGATTGTGACCACTCTGCAGGAGAGATGGGGTTTGTGTTATTCGCTTTGACAATGGGGCTCTGGTCCCTATTTGGCATCCTTCAGCACTACCACAATAGAAATTATTTTAAAAAATATTAAGAGTAGCAGATTAAATTTCAGTAGGAACAGCCATTTCAAATTACCATTTTACTTGGGAGAGTTCATAAAGGGGTAAGTGTTACCTAAAGAATTTAGTCCAAGACTGTATGGTCATGTTCATTCCTAAGATATAAATGCCTGTGCAAACAGAGGTGGCTGAATACTAAAAATATTGAATCAACTCCACCTTGCCAAAAAAGTGCATTTGACTAACTATGCTTCATGGGGTCATACTAGTTGTTAGTTTCAAGCACTCTGCTATCCGACAGGGTTCATGAACCCCGTCTGGAGGCTGAAAGTTTCACAAATTTAAACATGATTATTGGTCTGGAAAATTGTACCAGAAAAGTGCATTGACATTCCAGTCACCGAGGTAAGAAGCAGTCATAGTATCGGGGCTCAGTGGTGCAAGGAGCAGTGGGAGACTTTAGGTAGCCTTTTATGCCTCCCAGCCCTTTACCCTGGAGTAGATTAAAGCAGCACAGGGGCTATTGTAATTTATACCACCTGACAATGTTCTAGAAGAAAACACATGCCTGCTGGGAAGAACCAAAGTAGAACATAGCTCAGCCACGCCCCATCCCCAACATATCCCCTACGCTAGGAGCCCTGTATATAAGCTGTCTGAGCCATCTCCTACTCTGGTGATATATTCAGAGTCAGATCTGGCTGTTTTCCCCTGCCTTTGAACTTAAAGGGTCCTGAACAAAACAGAACCTGGCCCTCCATGACCAACCACATAATGCAAATAATGAAGAGTGAATCATTTGTGAACAACCCATTGTCTGAAGGTTATTTGTCCAACTCATTTGGCAAATACTTCTAAGTAACAAATAAACCTGAAGAAAATCAGGATCAAGTTATGAACACTTCACTAAACAAAGAGGAGTTAGTATTTGAGATGGTCAACATTTTTCATTTCAAATCTTTTTTGATAAAAAAATGGCTTATTTGTCAAAATGAACATTTTATTGGAAAATGTCTGTCTTTGGATACATTTTGTGAGTTTGTCAATAAAATAAAACCAAAACTGAAATTTTGGTTATTGGATTTTAAGTGAAATTCCAAAAACTTTTAAAGAATTTTGACACAAAATTTTTCATCAATTTTTTTTTTGAGGGGGGAACCAAAAACATCTTTCAAGCAATACTAGTTAATATTGTTAATAATAAACAGTTTGGCCAGCTCTAGTTGCAATAAACTCCTTTGCATTACCTGCCATTTAACTAGCAAGATATTCTTTCATATTTATTTTGCTTGAAGCCCCTATCCATACCTCTATATACTGGTGTAGGCTCTATATAGCAACTAATGTATAGTTACCAAAATATAAACCATTCTAAATATGTGAACTTTGCATCATCCCTTGAAATGTTATTAAATCTAGGTGCTGATGGACTAAGGAGGGGAATACATTCCAGAGGCAAGAACGACTCATAGAAAATACCCTGTCATTTCCTTTCCTTTTTAACTAGAGAGCTGCTAGCTGGAGATGCCTCCACTAACTGCAGTTATGACCCTGTCATATTGAGGGAGAGGAACTTGCAAATGTTAGGTAGACAAGTCCTAAATCTTTTAGTGTTTTATAAATTATAACCAATTTCCTACCCTATACCTTGAAATGAATAAGCAGCCTGTTCAGATTAGAGCCCTTTACATAAAGTACTGTTTAATTAATGAGCAGCCACATTCTGCATTAAATTAAGATTCTGGATTCTTAGTGTTGCTCCATTTGAACAGTTGCAGTAGCCTAGTGCAAAATGTGTGGATAACTGTATCAGGTAAATATCTGATAGAAAAATTGGCATTCCTCTTTCAGGTGCTGATGATAAACACCACTCCAGGCCAGAGCTGCTATGTTAGCATCAAGGATTGGCCAACAATTGAATAAGCTTCCCACATGCATCACATGGAAGTATTCCTTCTGTCAGATGCACTGTTATAATCTTCATAACTCTTCTGGTTGCTTTTCCTAACCCATTAAACATTACCTCAGTCTTATCACAGTCCTTAAGCCTTCACCAGTTAGTCTGCATGGAAGCACCAATTGCCATACCTCAGCAAAACTTTTATCTTCGCTCAGTCATCTCACCACAGTGTTCAGAGTCAGATCTCCTCATGTTACATAATTTTCATCAGGCAGAACTTAAAAAAGACTGCACTGAAGGCCTGTGACTCAAGTGGATCTACAGGTTTAGCATTACCATAAGAGGAGGAGTCAATAGGCGGACTATGGGCCAAATACGGACTGCCAGACACTTTTGAACGGATCCCAAAATCTTTTTATTTACTTAATGTTGTTGTTGTTTTCTCTGGATATGGACCTTGACTATACCTCGAGCAAGAAATTTGGACTTCTTTTCTGCTCTTCATGAAGCTAAATTTTATGTATGGGATTTTCAAAAGCACCTAGGTAATTTAGGAGCAATAGTTACTTTGAAAGTCTATTGAATTTGGGCTCCTAAATCACATAAGTGCTTTTGAAAACCTTACTCCCCTGTTTCTCTCCTAAATGCACTCAACACAGTTTGTCTACATGGGAAAGTTATTACAGACGACAATTGGGAGTAAATTTAAAGCATTATAGCTATTTCAGAATAACTCCATGTGCAGACACTGTCTCTTATCCCTTAATAAGAGTGCCCATATGGGGAGTGTCATGGTCCCTTGGTGTGGGCTTTTGAGGGGCCCCAGCTTTTCCTGACTGATCCTCCTTAGCTTGTCTTCAATCAGGTCAATTCCTGGACCCTCCCTCTAATTAAGGCTAGAAGTCCTTCAGTTTTAGGCTTACAGTCCGCTTCTGTTTCTTGGTTACTTTCCTGGAGGCTGCCTCTCCTTTGCTGTCCCAGGCCTTTGTGCCTCCCCTTTCTTTTGTCTATTCTCCCCTTTATAGCAAGCCTTGTTCCCTCTATTGGTTATAGTTGTGGGTGCCTGTCTCCTTGACTGGCAACTGTGTGGGGGTGTGGTCAAACTGCTTGCTTGTAAACACAAGAGGTTCTCCTTCCCTATCTGTCTATGCTCAGTATGGGTTTTTTAGATCCCATTACAGAAGTTATTCCTGACCAGCTCTAGTGGAATAGTTATTCCAGAATAGCTATTTTGGTCAATTTCTCTGTGTAGAAAAGCCTTTAGTTTCTCAGGAGACCTCATGTCTCCCTTACCCAACTCGTTACCAGGTTGCTCTCTTCCCCCTACAGTGGATGCAGTGAAGAAGGTTAGTTACCTGAACAGCAGAGTATCAGCTTCATTATGCTTTCCTCTCTGTATAACACCCAGTGGAAGAAAGGAGATATTGTTGCAGCCCTCTCTCCCTCTCCCACTTCCCTTGCAGGATGGAAAATGCAAACAAACCGTTAATTTTAATATTCCATTTTTCCTACAGGAATCTTTGCAGCCTTTTTTCATCCACTCCCTGATTTAGAGAATGCTCTATTTACTCTGGTCAGCCAAGCAATAATCCTTATGTCATTTAAATCCTTCCTCATTTCTGCAGTGCTGGCCACCATAGATTAGTCATTAAAACTCTCTTTCGCTCTCATCTTAGTTACTTTGTTGTTGTTTTAAAAAAAAAAAAATCTTCCAGAACCACCAAAACTTGCACACCCAAAACTGATTAACTATGTGATCACATTACTGCAAACCTCATCCTCCTAGCTTTTTTTCCCCTTGTCTTTGCCACACATACTAATTGTGTCACATCTAAAATGTAGGTCCTGCTCCATTGACTTCACGGAGCCTGCATGGGTGTAAGTGTCTTCCCACTTGGACGAGACTGCAGTGGACAGTAATCTTTCTGGGATAGGGGCTCGGCTTTTCAGGTCTGATGTACAGCACTCAAACTGGTTGGGAAATGACTTTATGTGGCTTTGTCAACCAAAAACCAGAAAAATTATTTTTACAAAAATTGATTTTTGATTTTTTTTTCAAACATTTCTATTTTGTCTAAAGGCCATTTTCTATTTGAAAGGGGAAGAAAAGCTTTTAATGGAAAATTTTGACCGGCTTTATCTAACACACATTTTAGGAGTTTAAAATAATAAATAGTGTTATCACTATTGACTTTTTTTTTTATTGCTTTATTGGATTTTACTTATTTTTAAATGTTTATATTTTACCTCTTATGTCGCCTCTAATTACAATTTTAAGCATCAAATAGTCTGTTTTCATGCACATAGATTTAATAATTCAGAATGAGGAATAGATCCACCCCCACTGGAAAACATATTTATGTATCTAAGCCAAATTCTTTCTAAATAGTCTGGTTCTCCAGGTTTCCTAGAGGCATCAGTGTGTTTGTAAGCACAAATCAAATTGTTATTCACACTTTCTCCTCACTAGCAGCGCAAGTGTTTTTATTGAATTCTGTCATGGATAAATGGCATACTATAAAAAGTAATTAAATATCTTTTATAAAAGTTTTTTGCTGAGTGACTTAAATCACTTTAAGTTATGAATATATGCTTTTATGCAGAGCTGTTTGGCTAAAATAAACTGAAAGTGTGTATTCAGTGAATCTGTTCTAACAACCTGCCAACAATGTTAATAAAGGTATTTGATATTCATGTGGACAGTTGAACATAAGGCATTATAATTCTGACTGCTTAGGGGTAGGTGTATGTTATGAAGAAAGTATGCTTGAAAGATAATTTGATTCTATTACATCCACAGTCTGTAACAAACAAATACAGCAGCCAGGCTGCTACATTTTGTAAAATCTTCTCAAAAAGATTTACCTTTTGCCCTATAAAACCAGAACACACTTTTGGGAACAGAAGCTGTGACTTAAAACGACCATCAGAATTCTAGGTTTTGTTTTCACAAAGAACTTGATGAGAGAAAAAGAACCAAATGACAGCTGTTCCTCTCTTCCCTCTGATATGTTTATAGTATCAGGTTCAACGAATATTAGCTTCGGTGGAACTTTTGCCTGCGTAAGGACTGGAATATACAGTCTGTGATGGCAGAATTGTCAGTTGTACAATTGAATGGAAATTCCCTTGGAAAGGTCGTTCGTGAGGTTGTCCTAAGTAACTACTTGGAAAATGATGTAATATAATTTAAGAGGGTTCTAGAAATTGTATAAACTGGAGATGTTGATATTCTGTGAGTATCTTCCCTTCTCCTCCAAATACTTTGCTTACCCATCAATACTGATGAGGAAACTACGCCAAATTCTTCAGCGAGTTATGAACATGTAATTCTCATTAAAGTATGTGGGAGTTGTATGTACATACAGCTGTAGGCAGAATTTGGCCCAGTGATGATATATTATTCCTAAATGGCCAATAAATTGGTGTCAGCTAGAAAAGAAGTGATTTTGAGACTGTACCAAAAGTAAAAAGCAAAGCAAACTTAAAATTTAGGATTAGAAATGCAAAAACAAATATGAAATTCCACTTTCTCCAGGTACCCTTAGAAGAGTTAATGTTCTTCACACAAAATAATATACAAACACATTGCAACATATTAAGGTTCAAATGTTGGACAACATATGGAGGAAAAGACAAAGGGTCCTATTCAGGAAAACAGCTAAGCATGTGCTTAAGTCCCATTGAAGCCAATTCAGTGAAGCATTTAAATATGTGTTTAAGTCCCATTGAAGCCAATGGGACTTAAACACATACTTAAATGCTTCACTGAATTGGGGTCAAAATGAGAGGGACCTAAAAAGCTAATAAAGCGGAAGTCCCAGAATGATGTGGGATGACTATAGCATACAGCCAAAAGCCTTTTCTATAACCTCAGTTTCATGTTTATGCCTTTGTGGTATCAGTATTATTATAATATGTTGAGATAAAATCAAAATGTTGAAAGATGGAGATAAGTAAAAATCTAAAATAAGTTACAGATCCTAAGTATGAATGTACTCAATAGGCTGTCTACAGAACTGAAAAAAGCACAAATGTATTTACTGTGTCTGGAAATACCAAAAAAAAGAGAGAGAGGGAGAAGAAAAAAAAAAAAAAAAGGTTGGGAAGCTACATTCAACAGAGAGCGTTAGAAACAAAAACAAAAACAAAAAAGACAAAATACTGATGACCCAGATTATCATATTTCCCAGACCTTATCAGAAAATCAACAAAATCCCAACGTCTTGCCAGCAAACATTTCTATTTCTTTAATAAAATGAGTCTTCTGCTGAAGAGGTACCTGTGTGAATGAAGAGTGGTATCTGATTTTAAAAATCTATGCAATTCTATGCTGGTTAATGTAATGACAATATGTGGCATAATTCCTCAGTTTAAAGTTTTTTGGGGGGAGGGTTTGGTGTGTGTGTCAGCTGGGACATCTGCTATCATGTGAAATGGCAGCTGTCCAACCTGAACATTTGAAGCAGATTGGAGCATCATGCAACTTTGGTGTCTGACTGATGCTAATTTATACTAAAATATTTCTTCTGCCTTCTTTGGTTTTGGAAGGAACATGCTGAAGCAATGCTGTCACTATCTCTCAGTAATCCACAGTAGAGAGCAAATAGATATTAAGCAGTGATCAACAACAGTGCTGCAATATCTTATGTCCATACATTATCATCATATAATTGGGCACCAGTTGCAGGTGCTATACATAAAATTGCAAAACATCTTCTATTGTAACCCCTGTTTACAATCTCATAGACTTGTAGACTTTAAGGTTAGAAGGGACCATTGTGATTATCTAGTCTGACCTCCTGCACATAGCAGGTGACAGAACCTCACCTACCCACTCTGAAATAGTCCCCTAACCTCTGACTGAGTTACTGAAATCCTCAAATCATGGATTAAAGACATAAATCTGCAAATGATCTGTGACCCATGTTGCAGAGGAAGACAAAAAACCCCAGAGTCTCAGCCAATCTGACCTGGGGAAAAATTCCTTCCCAATCCCAAATATGGTGATCAGTTAGACCCTGAGCATGTGGGCAAGACCTCCGGCAGATACCTAGGAAAGAATTCTGTGTAGTAACTCAGAGCCCCCCCATCTAGTGTCCCATCTCCAGCAATTGAGGATTTTTGAGTCACTCATAATTTATCTAACATTTCATCCTGTATGCTGAAATATTCCAGGTGTAGTTTCTATCTGAAGAGTTTTTCCCTTTTAACTTTAAGCAAAAAAAGTTGAGCTGTTTTTCATCACAAGAAAAGAGTTTTGAAACAAAAACTTTTATTTAATAGCCCTAGAGCCAAAACACCCAAGTTAAGCATCTGTTTAAGTGCCTTGCTGGAATGAGGCCATAATTTGGACTGCATGATTTAAGTGAATACATGGTTTTTTAATGAGAAGGAAAATTGAGTAGCAGAAAAAACATCAGTGGTTTTCTGCAATTATTTCAAATTAATCCCATGAATTATTATTTATTGGGATTGTGGTAGTTCCTAGGAACTTCCAATTCAGAATCATTGTGCTGGGCATAGTACAAACAAGTCACAATAGAGACAACCCCTGCCTCAGTTTACAGGCTGCAGATAAGACAGATAAAATGTGATAGATGAACAAAACAGACAAATTGTATAGGGGAGGGGTGGGAAGATGAGGCAGCTGAAATAACATATGAATTGACCATGAGACTACATAACACACTGATAAATGGATGATAAAATGAATTAATTAGCTACTGTTCTTATGTGAAAACTCACTGCACAGTGGGTACGCTAACCAAACAGCATATCATCTTTGTGAAGAAGAAGAAGAAAAATCTATGGTAAGGTTTGCTAATCTGGGCACAATTTATTGCCATTCCATGTGCAAATAAAAAAAACCTGCCTGACAAAATAGCCAATGATTTCAATGATTTGTAAATTATGCAAGTAATTGCTTGTGCATTTTGGACTGCTTCATGCATACACCCAATTTTAAAAACCAGATCCCTAGGGGACTACATCTGATTTCATTAACATCAGTGTAACTCTATGATAGCAGTGAAGCTATTCCTGATATATTTTGGCATGAAGCAGAATCAAGCCTGCAGAATCTTCACTATGAATTGGAATTATACGCACCTTTAGCATATAAAGGTATATTCTGTGTATACAAAACTGGTAAGAAATATGTTATGCATTAAAATTGCTTAAGGGGGGGGGAACACCAGCCATGAGATGATCACAATACAGTCACATTAACCTCACCATTGAAACCTGCTCTTTGCAAACAAAACAAAATATAATTAGGACTAACTGATTCCCACTCCTAAAATTCATAAACCCACACAAGGCGGCTCTGCCCTGGGATGGCAACTCTGAATGGGATTCCAGGCTCTGAACTGAGATTAGATTTAATTACCACAATTAATTATCTCAGTGGGGGCAGCACATGTATTCAGCATTACAAATTATCACAATTACAGATTGATACCCTTCTTCACCTTACTTCATAAGTCCTTTCCTTGACTTCAATGCGACAACTCATGGCCCATGGAACTATTCAACATGAGTAAGAGTCTCACAAACTGGCCTTAATGCGCAAGGGGGGAAATTTAGTTATTTGATTTAAAATATTTGCACTGATTACAATAAAGATTTATAATGGTGAAAGAAAATTAATTCTGCAAAACTGACAATTTATGATAGGTTTCCATATACCTTAGCACAGCTTACTTGAACTTCAACACACCGCTTTCAGACGTACTGAGTATGCTTTTATATTGTAAGGTAGTCCCACAAGAGACGCTTTTTATATACAATGTGTAATTAAAAATAGGAAGACTGATAACCATTAGTTAATTTGAACATCCTATGAAATGTTTCCCTCCTTTTCTTCCCCTTCTCGCCCCCCAAAATGAATATGGCCACAGTTCTTGTCACTGACTTAGTTAACCTCTTCTGCTGATCCTCTGCAGTAAAGCCCTGCAAGATTTGCTACTGCTTGTGAATAAATTAACTCCATGTGTGAGTCAAGGACATGAGTAGCATGAAACAAATATCATGTGTCTCTATTGATTACAGAGAAATCTAAGTGAATTCCTTTGAAAAGCTTCCTTGCGAGAGACGGCAGGAGAGCTCTATAGTGAAAACATGTGGAATCTCATTGAAACAAGGTGTTTATGTTCCCATTGAACACATAGATAGCTCAGTTCCAAAACAGAGCAAGTTTTTTCCATACCTCTTAATAATACATTCTGAATTAATTAGCTACACAATAATAAATGCAGCGTGAAATGGAAAAGAACCCACAGACTAAAAGAAATTAGCTTGGTTTCATTTGTCCTGTTATCACTTTACTAGTTGTAGTCTCTGAAACTGTCTCTCCAAGAGAGAATTGAATGATTCCTAACTGAACCAGTGGGATAGAAATAGTTCATTGTGTCCATACTAACCCTGATGATTCATGTTCTGAACCACTGCAGGTTTGTCCCACCTCACCATTGGTGCCATTCCAAGCTGTTTCAGATGCAATGCGATGTGAGCACCTTTCTCAAATTTCCTGGCATTGGTCCCTGAAGCAGATGTATAGTTTCTATGGTACATAGTGCACATTTGCATCTGTTCACACTTTATTGTTCTAAGTTTGTTTTTTGCCTACTTTAAATGGCTTGGTCCAGCACAAGATGCCATACTTGCATTATGAAGGGGAGGGGGCATGCCCTACACAAGGGACAGTGGATCCCTTAGACCTCCTGCTGGACCAACTCTGGAGCTAAATATCTTATGAAGAGCACATCCTGCCAGAAGGGGGAGAGTCTGATTTTATCATTTTTCACTCCATCTATATTTTTGTTCTTTCATGTTGTTCTCTTTTATTGTTTTTGCTAGTTCTGCTTATGGATGCTTGGCTTTTTTAGCTGATCTAACTGATCTTTTCTCACTTGGGTACCCTCCTCAGAGTCAGACTGGGGAGTCGCCTGAGTCCAGATCTGCTCAGAATGCCTCCCTCCAGGCCCCTCCATGTGAACCATATAGTTCTACTTGCTTTCCTTCCCCTATCTATTTTGGCAGAACCCTGGTATCAGTCCTGGAGAAATGAAGAGGGGCAACACATGAGTGCTGGTGCAATATGGGAAAGTAGATTCACTTGGGGAGAGAGAGAAGCATTGCTGTGATGCCCATTGATTATCCTGCTTTGGGATTTTTTTCTCTCTCTCTTTTTCAGCACTCTGGAGAGTAGGAGATACTGCTCAGAAAGGATCTGAGTCTCCAGGGCAACCCTGAGTAAAGTAAACGTTTGGGTGGGAATGACTGTCTTTATGCATGTGTATGTGTGCTGGTCTACATGAGTGTATCAGCATGTCCATGAATTAACCACCTTTTGTTGTTGCTGTTTGTATTTTCCAGATGATCCCCTGTAGGATCCTAACTAAAAAAAATTTTAAATTATTTCATAGTTATGTTGTTGCCCTCTTTACTTAGGGCCTCTGTTTAGGGGGCTTTATTAATTTCATTTTTGGGAGGGGGTTATTGTGAATAATTTTTGAGTTTTATGTAGATGTCCAAAAATCAGTGATTTTCAGGGGTTTCTGTTTCTGTATTATATACATTTCTCATTGCAGTAGTATATAATTAGCATATACTTACACAGGCCATAAAAGAATTTGAAGAGCAACTAGCAAAAGATACAAAAAGTAATAGCAATTTTTTAAAGTACTTTAGAAGCAAGAAGCATACCAAACAATCAGTGATTCCACTGGACAATCAAGGTTTTAAAGAAGCTCTCAAAGAAGACATGGCTGTTGCATAGGGTTACCATATTTAAACATTAAAAAAAGAGGACACTCCATGGGGCCCTGGTCCCGCCCCAACTCCGCCCCCTCCCCTGAGTGCCCCGCATTCCCCCTCCTCCCTCCCAGCCACGCGAAACAGCTGCCCGAGCACTACCGGCTTCACAGTTTGCCGGGCAGCCCCCAGACCTCCAGACCCTGCGCCTCCGGCCGGGCGCTTCCCCTCCCAGGCTCCGGCTGCGCTGGGGAAGCACCCGGCTAGGGGCGCAGGGTCTGGGGGATGCCTGGCAAACCGTGAAGCCAGTAGCGTTCGGGCAGCTCAGCTCTTCAGCTACACAAAGCTGAGGTGTCTGGGGGGAGCAGCAGCAGCTGCCGCTGCCGCCACAGGGAAATCCACCTGCAGCTCGCAGCCTGCCAGAGCCGCTCTAAGGTAAGCAGGGGACTGGGGCAGGGATGCCAGCAAAATAAAGCTGAGAGTATTTTCCAGGACATGTTCGGCTTTTTGGCAATTCCCCCCAGACGGGATTTGAGGACCAAAAAGCCAAACATGTCCGGGAAAATCCGGACGTATGGTAACCCTACTGTTGCAGAGAAGCTAAATTAATTCTTTGCATTGATCTTCACTGAAGAGAATGTGAGGGAGATTCCCACACTTGAGCCATTCTTTTTAGGTCACAAATCTGAAGGACTGTCCCACATCGAGGTGGCAGAAGAGAAGGTTTTAGAACAAATTGATAAACAGTAATAAGTCATTGGGACTAGATGGTATTCAACCAAGAATTCTGAAGGAACTCAGATATGAAATTGCAGAACTACTAACTATGGTATGTAACCTATCATTTAAATCAGCCTCTGTACCAGATGACTGGAGGACAGCTAATGTAATACCGATTTTTTTAAAAAGGCTCCAGAGGTGATCCTGGCAATAAAAGCCTATAAGTCTAACTTCAGTACCAGGCAAAGTGGTTGAAAATATGGTAAAGAACAGACTTATCAGACACATAGATGAACATGATATGTTGGGGAAGAGTTGACACGGCTCACCACCTCACCAAGCTATTAGAATTCTCTGAAGGCATCAACAAACACATGGACAAGTTTGTTCTAGTTGACATAGTGTACTTGGACTTTCTGAAAGCTTTTGACAGGGCCCCACACCAAAGACGCTTAAGCAAATAAGCAGTGATACGATAAGACGGAAGGTCCTCTTATGGATCAGTAGCTGGTTAAAAGACAGGAAACAAAGAGAGGAATAAGTGGTCAGTGTTCACAGTGGAGAGAGGTAAATAGCAGGGTCCCTCAAAGATTTGTACTGGGACCACTGCTATTCAACGTATTCATTAATGATCTGGAAAAGGGGGGTGAATAATGAGGTGCAATATTTGCTGATGATACAAAATTACTCAAGATAGTTAATCCAAAGCAGACTGTGAAAAGTTACAAAGAGTTACTAAACTAGGTGACTGGGCAACAAGATATCAGATGAAATACAATGTTGATAAATGCAAAGTAATGCACATGGAAAACATAATCCCAACTATACATAGAAAATGATGGAGTCTATATTAGCTGTTACCATTCAAGGATGAGATCTTGGAGTCATCATGGATAGTTCTCTGAAAATATCAGCTCAACGTGCAGCAGCAGTCAAAAAAGCAAACATAGTGTTAGGACCCATTAGGAAAGGGATAGATAATTAGACAAAAAATATCATAACACCCCTATGTAAATCCATGGTACGCCCACACTTTGAATACTGCATACAGTTCTTGTTGCCCCATCTCAAAAAAGATATGTTAGAATTAAAAAAGATACAAAGAAGGGCAACAAAAGTGCTTACAGGTATGGAGCACCTGCTATCTGAGGAGAGATTAAAAATGCTGAGACTGTTAAGTTTAGAAAAGAGTTGACTAAGGGGAGATATGATAGAGGTCTATAAAATCATGAATGATGTGGAGAAAGTGAACTGGGAAGTATTATTAACCCCTTACACAACACAAGAATCAGGTGTCACTCAAATGAATAGGCAGCACATTTAAAGCAAACAAAAGGAGGTAGTACTTCACACAATGAACAGTCAACCAGTGGAACTCAGTGCCAGCTGATGTTGTGAAGGCCAAAAGTATAACTGAGTTTAAAAAAGAATTGGATAAGTTCATGGAGGATAGGTTCATCAATGGCTATTAGACAAGATGGTCAGGGATGAAACCTCATGCTCTGGGCATCCTTAAACCTCTTACTGCTGAAAGCTGGGACTGGATAACATGGGATGAATCACTTGCTAATTGCCCTGTTCTGTTTTTTTCCTCTGAAGCATCTGGCACTGGCTACTGTCAGAAGATAGAATGCTGGTCTCGATGGACCATTGGCCTGACCCAGTATGGTCATTCTTTTACTGTAATGAGTAATCTCTTTGTTTCAAACAGAACTATGTTAAAGCACACTAGAGAACCTTTAGTGTGCAGCAACATAGTCTACACAGAGCAATTAATGCTCAATGTGTTAGTGTGCTTTACAAATCATACCCCCGTAGACAGCATTACTGCTCTGTGGAGACAAGCCCTTAGATACCAGTAACCATTTCTGTTGTTTTTCTGGTGTTTACTGGATAAACACAGATTTCTTTTGTTTGTTTGTTTGTTTGTTTTGTATCAGGGTTATTTTATCAGTGTTTACGAGTTAAAACTGAAAAGCAGAAGCCCTATCTTCATTGCACAGGAATTCATGTTCAGAGGGTAAAGGACTGGGTAGAGCCAGGGACAGCTGAGCTCCATGTCAGGTGCTCTTGGGCCTGGCTTGAATGGGGTACTTTAGGGGCCAGGAGAGCAGAAATCGACTCTGGGTCCTGCATGCAGCTAGCCTGACAGGTGACAGAGCCAGTATTCTGAGCTGTCCCAGTTGCCACTGAAGAATGGGCCAGAACATTCTGGAATATCCCTGGGAGGACTTCTGGAACTGTTTGTGCTATTATGACAGCTACAACCTGTCCACACTGACACTAAACCAGGGAAGGCTGAAACAGTTCTTACTGGTATTTAGTCCTACTGAAATAAAATCCAGTCTAACTAGAATACAGCATACATGTAAACCATTGGAGGTATATTTGTACAGTAACTCCTCACTTAAAGTCATCCCGGTTAATGTTGCTTCATTGTTACGTTGCTGATCAATTAGGGAACATGCTCATTTAAAGTTGTGCTCCCTTCTATACTAGGGGAGCTAGAATCAGGGTGTTCCCCTTCTCCTACATCCTGCTTACCCCTTCTTCTCCATATAGAGCAGGGTGGGGACACAGACGAAGAGAGACAGAGAGAGCCTGGGGCAGCAGCTGCTGTCTCAACTTCCTGATCCAAGACAATGTGCTTAGGAGTGGGTCAGCTTACTTAAAGGGGCAATATGCATTTCTCTGTCTCCCACACACAAGGTGTGTGTCTGTCTCTGTCTGTATGCTATCTCCCCTCCCCTCCATTCCTGCTGCCTTGTGGAGTGAGAGGCTACATTAACAACAATGTGTTAATCCTTGAGGGCTCAGCCAAGTGCTAGTTCATCATTAGCAGCAAGGCATTCCCTGGGAAATATCCCACCCTCTTCTACCCGCTAACTTCACCACCTCAACCAAGCTTCACAATCATCATAGCTGTGAACAGTATTAAATTGTTTGTTTAAAATGTATACTGTGTGTACATCTATATAATATATAGTTTTTTGTCTGGTGAAAAAAATTTCCCTGGAACCTAGCCCCACCATTTACATTAATTCTTATGGGGAAATTGGATTCGCTTAACATCGTTTTGCTTAAAATCGCATTTTTCAGGAACATAACTACAACGTTAAGTGAGGAGTTACGGTATGTGGTTGTGAGGGGGAATAGAACTGATCTTTGAATTGTATATTTCTCTAGTGTAGACAAGGTCTGACTGTGTGGATGTTATCCACCAGCACAGAATTTGTTTCTTTTTGTCCCAATTTCAAAGTTTTACATTTCAGACAAGGGTAGGACAAAGTCATGCTAAGAATTGTAATATTTATTGATCCAAGCTTGAACATGTAATAGTTGATAGAGTTTAAGCATTTTATTGGCAGAAAATCAGAGATCACCTCACCAGTGACAACTTTCATAAATTCATAAGCATTCTCTTCTAGGGAATGTTCATCATGACTTCCTGGCAGCAAGGCTGTAGTGATGATCAAATAGATATAACATATAATCTGGCTGCCCCTCTAACTGCTGCACCTGCCTCTACTGCTGTGGATGGAGTCCTGGCAACAGACTTTGTGCATTTCCCTGCACAGGGGAGGAGGGCAGGCTTTAGAAGACAGCAATAAATCCATTAAACGCTCTCTTAATATTACTTATTTGTGTGAGCTGTTACCGTTGATGCCATACAGATGTTTTGCAGTCACAAGTGGGAGATGGTGGTGCTTGCAATTATAAATGATAAGAGCACAACAAAAGTTTCCTAGAGTTTATCACACAACAGAGTCAGGAAAAAAAAATTATCACCACTGAGTGACACGAAAAAAATACCACTGTTTTAATATCTCCTCATTTCATTTTCTTCCCAGTAAAAGCTGGAGAATAGTGTGACATGTACTTTGGAGGATTTTCTTTTTCTCATTTTATTACAATTGCTACTTAGTAATTGGATAGCAAGCTAGAAAGAGAGATAAATATGACTATAAACACAGCTATAGCAAATGAACTTCAGCATTGCTATGATGACACAGAACAATAACAATCTCCTGTTATTTATGGCATCAGCACTGCATTATCCCTCTGGACTATTATTGCAATAATGGACTATACATTTTACTTCAGCTTCAGTTACTTGAGTAATACATCAATATTTGCTACGAACGCCAAGATTTTCATAAAGACAAGCAGTGATAAATAAAGCACCCATTCCAGAAACATATATCAGGAGCATGGAGCTAAAAACAATGTGCTCCATTTCCAGCTGACTTAGGTGAACTTATTAAAAGGAATCCCAAAAGGAGGTGGTGCAAAAAAAATGATAAATGAATCAGAAGTTTAGGAACATGAGATACAATTAGAATGTTAAATCAGCTTGGGACTATGTCTTAATATATAACTGTGATTGTCTAGTGGGCTATATGCTGAGAAGTGGAATTTCAACACTTTCCCACCCAAGCAGTGGGGATAATGCAGTAGGATGGAAGAGGAGAAGTGGGCTTCAGTTTGCAAGTACAGACCTGGGGGGGTGCTAAACTTAAATGACCTGTTTAAAGCCATTGCCCTTCCTAAATCCATTACTTTTATCATATACTATGTGTCACAATCCCTTCTAACAGATACATAGTGTCTCTGTGTGTATTATATTAGTATATAAATATATATGTTAGTGCAATTTTGCATGATTCATGAAGATGGCCAAACTGATTCAGAGTCATTCAAATTCCTCTACACATAGGGCTGGTTGTTTACCTGCAGATAGATTCAGAACTGGTTCTACTCTGTGCTTAAAGGGTGGTGTGGAGGCAGAAGGGAATCATCCTGTTCCTGGCTTTGTCAAGCAGCGCCCCCTATAGCTTTCCCTCCTCCTTGTCTGGTACAATAAAAGTTCCTCCTCCTGTTTCAATCTACTTTAACCACTGACTCTAGTATATGTAGTATATTGTATTGTCTAGGGATAGCTACATGTTTGATTAATGTTGCTGGTGTGAGTGACTGCAGGCTACTGAAAGACAGACGTTTTCTAGTTTGCCTATGGCATATAAGTCCCTAAAGCAATTCCCTCAGCAAAATTCTCTCAGTAGCCTCCTTTAGTATTTTTTTAGTAGGGTGCCACCATTCATTTGCTGAAGCATTGAGCAACTCAAAGGTTGAACTACTACCAAAAAACTTTCAAAGAACCAATATGAGCCGGTGTCAATTGCTAAGTTTTCCTCGGCTTTAAATATGTTTTCCTTTAAATATACAGGCAAATAGCATAAAATGCTTTATCATTCCATTTAGCATCTCTGACAACTCTCATTCCCTCTTTCCATATAAAGTAAAAATCACATTTATTTCAATGTGGAGTTTCAGAGGAAAATTGCAAGAATCCGTGGGAAGGGGAAGGAGCCTACATTACATTTGGATAGAAACGTTTTGACCTGCATTTGACCTGCAATTTGAGATGTCAGATCAAACATTAAATTTTAATGGTACTTCTGGGAGAACTAAATATTTCAGTTCCTACAATCTGTATACCAACTGAGCCAAGCATATAATGCCTCTTCAGGCTTATGGAAACTAAAATCCTGACCCTGCACTCATTAAGTCAATAGCAGTTTTGCCATTGGCTTCCTGGGGAGCAACATCAGACCCTAAATGCAGCAATCTTATTGTTAGTGCATTGCAGAGACGTTTTCCCCAGGCATGCCATCTCATGACACTATAAATTGGTGTTACTCTGCTGTTCTGTTACTATCAAAACAGAAGGGAGAAATAGGGATAAAACTAAGAAACTGATAATACATCAAGAGCAGTCTTTTATTTAAAAATGTATTAATCTCAAAAAGTTCAAGAGTTTTAGCCCGTTCTTATATATGGGATTATACATATGGAAAGAGTCATATATCCATCAAATTCATACCCCAGGGACTGCTTCTCTGCAGGTACTACCAGAAATTAGAGATGAGCAATAATGCACAATGAATAATTCAGTCATCGCGTTTAGTTTGTTGCTATGCTCATGGAATAGCCACAAATATCCAAATGAGAAACATATTTGATCTATCTTTTTAAAGTCTTTATCTGTGGATCAATCACAGAATATTCTAATGTTGAGCTAGATTAATAGGTTCAAAGATTATAAAACCCAAAGGTATCCTTGTGACCATCTAGTCTAACCTCCTCCACAACACAGGCATAGGATTTCCCTGAATTAATTCCTGTTTGAACTAGAGCACATCTTTTAGACAAAACATCCAATATTTCCAGTGACTGAGAATCCACCACACCCATGGGTCAATTCCAGTAGTTAATTCCATCACTGTTAAAAATGTGTGCCTTATTTCTACTATAAATTTGTTTAGCTTCAACTACCAGTCTCTTGTTATATCTTTCTTTGCTAGATTGAAGAGCCTTCTATTATCAAATTTCTGTCCCCCCAGGTAGAGACTTATAGACAGTAATCGATCACTCTTTAACCTTCTCTCTGATATGCTAAATAGGTTGAGCTCCTTGTGTCTTTCACTACAGGGTATGTTTTCCAATCCTTAAATCATTCTTGTGGCTCTTTTCTGAACCCTTTCAAATTTCTCAACATCCGTCTTGGAGTATGGACATTAGAAATGGATGCAGTATCCAACAGCAATCACATTAGGACCAAATACAGAAGTAATATAACTTCCCTACTCCTATTCTCCTGTTTATACACCCAAGGATCGCATTAGTCTTTTTGCCCACAACGTTTCACTGGGAGCTCATGCTCAGCTGATTATACCCCACATCTTTGTTCAGAGCCACTGCTTCCCAATACAGAGTCCCCCACCATTCATTGCAATTGATCAGCTTAGTCACATGGTTTTGTCTGAGTTCCCTGAGGAAAGGCGAATGCGAGCATTTTTATACTGATTACTGAAATCCATTTTGAAATTTGTTTTCTGTGAACATCCTGTCAGAAAACCAGAAGAGTTGAATGTTTTGTCAGAAGCAAACACAAATGGTGTAAAAATGGCCAAGGTTAATTCATTTTAAGTTAATATTCGTGCACGTTATTTGGCTTTATTAGCTCAATGTGCAAATCTAGATGACACGTGATAAGAACAAATTAATTCTAATCTCCTCAAGAAGGCAAACAAACTCAAGCCATCTCCGCTAAGTCCCAAAACACTGAGTCCTGTCACACTAGTGTCCTCATGCCTTCCACTTACTTTTTATAATGAACAAGTTGATGCAGAATTTAAATCCTTACTCATATAACCCACGTAGGTACTTATTTATTTATAAAAATCAAATTTCCTCGTCTTCCAAAAGTTTATAATTTAATAGGAAACAACCCAAGCAAGAGGAGAAAACACTCTAATTCAGTCTTTTTTATATATAACAAGTGCATCTCATATAAGTATTATTAATTGGTTGATAGTACAGACTTAGTTAAGTAACTATTACAGAATTATTTATTTCCCTCTTAGTAGTCTCTCTAGAAAAAAATGTAAGGCCAAATTCTCAGCTGATATAAATCAGCATAGCTTCATTGCAGTAATTACCGCTACACCCGTACATACCAGCTGAGGATCTGATCCAAAGAGTTCATAGCTTCTGGTTGCTGACTATGCTGTTGCAGAGTATGCTTGGTACTTCTTTCTGTTTCCATTTGTTTGCAATTTTACAGTGAAGAGTTATTAATAGATGAGAAACGTACCTCCAATTTTTATTTTCATAGTTCTCTTTCAGTGGGTGCCCTGGTAGGATAATCCAAAGCATATACAGCAAGTATGTACTTGTGGCTTCTATTGTCAAGGCTAAAGTAGTAAGCTGCTGCAAAGTATGAATCAAGAAACACAATTTGACTGGCCCCTTCATCCAAACAGTGTGGACTCCTGTGGACTTTCCTTCTCCCTCCTTTCACTTTTCCTGACTATTCTGGAGTGTAAAGCCTGACTCCCTGCCTTTGCCCATAGAGATGACATACTGAGAAATGAATTGAATACATGCTGAGGCAAAATTTTCAGAGGCACAGGTTTCTGCTGAAAGGCATTACTAGTCTTTGGATCATGAAGATCTTAATTCACTCGCTGCATTTTTACCATGTATTGTCTGTCTAGATGAAAAGGTCAGATAATTTATCTTCTGTATTCCTACCATCCCTTATGCTGTCAGATAATGGTAATGGATCTCTCGCAGAAGCAGCAGCTGTAACATATCTGGAAGTAACTATAATCATGATACAGCCAGGTTCCTAACATATTGTCGTTGTTTTTTTTTAAGATTTGGGGGCACAGTTGCAGTGCAGTTTGGGGAGAGCAAAGAAACAGGACTGGGCATCTGGTGTCAGGAAGACTAGAGGAATTTTAATAGTGTGGGACTTGAGAATAATGTTATGCAGGGATTGTGTCCTCCCATAGAGCAGCAATAGTTGCAAGAAAAACCCTGAATAAAGCACAACACTTTTAGGAGAAGAGCCAAATGTGTGGGAAGCCTACAGGGCAATGTTGCATAGGGAGTTCTCCCCAATGCCAGATAAATGCCTCTAAGGCCTTGGCTACACTTGCAGCTGTACAGCGCTGTGAGGTAAACCTGTCTTCATACAGCTGAGTAGGGAAAGCACTGCAGTCTGTCCACACTGACAGCTGCCAGCACAGTGCCGTGGCCACAGTTGCAACATTTGCAGCTGTGTTGGGAGCGGTGCATTATGGGCAGCTATCCCAGCATTCATGTGGCTGCAATGTGCTTTTCAAAACGGGGATGGGGTGGATTGTGACAGGGAGTGTGGGGGGAGAGAGAGTGTTTTTGGAGCGTGTCAGCACTCTAGTTTGCACGTTCCGAACTCCCGGCCCCCTGCTCAGTCATTCACTCACTCAAAGCAAACAGCAAACTGTTTGCTTTTTCTCTGTGGTACGAGCTTTGAAACTGGCACTTCTGCATTCCTGCAGCGGGTCACAACAATGGAGAGGATTGGCCACTTGACAAGGTGATTAGTACAGCGCTGCAAGCGTTTACACTCACACCCGTGAGTCGTAGCCACTCCGCTGTATCTCTTATGCTTCTCAGGGAGGTGGAGTACCTGCAGCGGTGTACCCAGGGAGATACAGCGCTGTAAGTGCCCTGCCAGTGTGGACGGGGAGTGAGTTACAGCGCTGGGGGAGGCTTTACAGCGCTGTAACTTGCAAATGTAGCCAAGGCCTAACAGGGAGATGAGGAGTAATGCATGATGCCACCATGGCCCTAATGGTGAGACCTAGCCTCACAGTGGCATCATGAAAATAGATATTACACTGCATTGACTTCACTGGAGCTGCACTAGTTTACATTAGCTGAGGACCTGGCCTATTATTTTTATTTAAATGGATCTTGAGCAGGAGCAGCACGACCAATGCAGGTTGTTTTCAGGTGGTTACGCTTCTCAGAACACATGTGAAACTTGGGGTTTAGCTCCATCATATCCCTCTACATACTGAAAATATGACATGCTCATTTGCACAAAATTTAGCCCTAAATCTTACCCTTGCAAGCTGTTTTAGGGGAAGCTGGGGTGCCGGCATATGCATACTGTGCTCCTCAAATCCTGCTAGTCTGGGCAAGATTCCATGCGACAGAGAGGGGCAGAGGAAGCGCAATGGTTTTGTTTACTCTGCTGCTACTTTGTACTCTGGCTAATACATGCTGCGCACCACAGCATACAAGCTGGCTATCTGTGAGTGTGTAAATTTACCACCATGCCACCAGCCTGGCAGATTATATAACCTGGAATCAAGGTTCATGGGCAAACAAGGGATTTGAGCTCTGGGAACTCTCTAGAGCATTAGAGTGGGATCATGCCCTGTGTGTTTCAATTGGGAGAGAGGAATCTCTATACCCTGTTTTCCCCACTCCATCCATGCAGCATAAGGTAAGACCTAGCTCTTAATCTTTTTCCATCCCTATTAATAAAAAAGAGGGGTGGGGAAAAGACACCTGAAATATAAAATGACCCATGTATATTTGAGTGAACAGGCATATCAAATGTTATTTTTGTTTCAGGAAATGTTTTTTGTCTCCCCCCACCCCCTCTCATCCCGCACTCCTAGATTTTCATCTCTTTTCTTTGGATGGAGCTTTTCACTGAGTGAAATGTTTCTGTCAATGTATCACCCAGATCCACTAAAGAATAAACAAACTGAAAACACATGATTCAGACTTGCTCATTTTCACCACAGGTTTGGGCTATTAACGCTATTCCCTGATGCAGCATGTGGTGAAGGCAAATAAAACAGGTCTATTTTAGTTTTACATGCTGCTTTCTGCCGGCTGTGTTACCAAAACAAACAAACAAAAAATTCAAAAACCTACTCATTTTCTCCAAGTGTAACCTAGAATACAAGCAAAACCAGTATTATGTAGAGTAATGCTTATTTGCATGAACTCTAAAGAAGAATTAGTAAGAACTTTGAAATTTTGACTATCTTGTTAAGTGTAAACGCACAATTTATATTCTTAAAGACCTAATTTATAAATCCCTGATTGACATGTAATTGAAAGTGTGATCAGCTGAAAATAGCTGCCGGTTGTGGTACCACTGAGCCATCCTAGTGGTACGGTACAATACATGGTATAAAACCATCATCATAATATTTTAGTGGTTATATGAAATACAATTATGCAAGCAAATTCCCAGTAGAACTTTCTGAAAGCAATTTCAAAGGTATTTTTATAAAAAGCTATTTTCTTCCAACTTGCTCATGTTATGGTGGGAGAAGCTTTATGCCTTTAAGGATTCCTGAATATAAGAGACAATTGTTGGGTATGTTGAGCTTTCCTCAGTTACTAAGAGCACATCTGACACTTCAGTGAGTCGGTTCACTCCTCTCCTTCCCACTGAATAACCAAAAAATAAAAATAAACAAAGACTCAGGGGGATTTTTCTGTCTTTGATAACT
Organism: Trachemys scripta elegans; assembly: GCF_013100865.1. NCBI lineage: Eukaryota > Metazoa > Chordata > Testudines > Emydidae > Trachemys > Trachemys scripta. The sequence goes on from NC_048300.1 coordinate 72,065,016, forward strand.
GGAAAATATTGATCCATTTCACTTTCTGTGTAGACACCATGTTACTATTCTCAGGAGTGAACTGAACTGTATCTTCTGATCTCCAGTCTTACACCTTCTAATTAAAGGCCTGCTCCTGACAGATGAATGGAAAGCCCTCATCCAACTGATTCCAGGACACTCAGCATCTATCAGGAAGCATTCAGAACCTTGCATGATCCAACCCTAAACAAATGGATGTTAGCAGACAAAATTAAAAGCATCAAATCTTTTGCTATTCTGATTAAAAAGTGGAGTTCGTAGTTAAAGGACTGGGCTATCTTTCTATTTAGATTGTTCATCATTGTGATAGTCACAGGCTCCTCTTCAAAATAAGTGCAAAGTAAGTTTAAAATGCTACAATTCTAATTTGGTGGCATTTTGCAGTCACTTTGCAGAGAAATCCATTCATACACGGGGTGCAAGGCAGCAGAGAATCAGGCCCCAAATGTGTAGTAGCAGCAAACGGATATTTCTTGGAATGACTGGAATTGTATCATTATTATTAATTTGTATTGCAGTAAGCACCTAGAGACCTCACCTGAGAGTAGTTGCTAGGCACTCTACAAACACATAATGAGAAACAGGTCCTGAACCAAAGAGCTTCCAATTTAAATGGACAAGACAGACAACAGATGGGAGGGGAAACAGAGACACAGAGAGGTGAAGGTCACACAGCGAGTCAGCAGCAGAGTCAGAAACAGAATCCAGGTCTCCTGACTCCCAGTCCTGTGCCCTATCCACTAGAACACACGGTCTCGCTTCTAAGTTACAGGGGTAGACTGAAGAAAAGTCCTTAAAAATGCAGATTATTGATTTTCTATAGCAAGTCTTATCAATGTACACAAAATAAGGGAAATAAATGTACGCAAAACTGCCTCCTGGGTTTCACAGCCCAAGCTCCAGCCAGTGCCTGAATGACTGCACAACTGTTCTTCGAACTGTAGCACAAGCCCCATGAGTCCAGGTCTGTAGACCCAGGCTCTGAGACTCGCTGCCGTGGGCTGTAAAATGCCATGTAGACAGACCCTTAGAGCAACTACATGTCTGCTCTAAATTAAGCCATTATTGTAGGGTCCTTACACCAGTGGAAGATAAGTATAGTGGAGCTCTGCTTTGTCATCTGCCACATCCCACCCCAAACATCATATAATACATCCTCTGCACACACACCCTCCCGTACATCAGAAGCATTTGGAGCTGTCTGCCATGGGCAGTGTCACCTCTGTCAGTTTTGTACCATTCAGGGTTTTCCCTATGCCAAGAGAATTCCTTGCTGGCTGCTTATGCACCCCTTGAGTGGCTAGGGTTGACAACAGTCCATTATTACAAAGGACATCCCTTATTTCGTCATCTCTGTACAAGACAAGGAGTTGCTGAGTGCTGCAAAAAGCAGCAAGAAATACCCCTGGCAAGTGTATGTGAGTATTGCTTATTAGGAGAAGGGGTGTGGCAGGGGTGCAAAGAAAACACTCCCTTATTTTTGAAATACAGTGTTGGCAACCCTAAGTGGCACAGAGGGATTTAATCAGTAGAGAATAGTAGAGAATCTGGCCCTAAGTTAATTTTAGAATTCCAAGGACCCAAATTATCACCTACTGGCAGTGACTCAAACTATACTTGCCTCTGGCTGTACTCAAGTCACTCTGATGGAACAGCTGCACTTTCCAGGTTAATTGAAACCTTTTTCTCTGCCTGCGGATAGATGGCGAGTGACAGCACTGGGAATGTCGCGTGGCTGGACACTTGTTACAGCAATTATACTCTAGAGCAGTTTGGGTTTAAATAACTCTATCAGCCCCTGAAAAGTCAGTTTGTTGTGTGTCAAGTAAACTGTAGAACAGGCGTCCGCTTTGTAATCTTAGGCAATGCCTTTGCATTTATTTTTTATTTTTTTACATTATACGGTACACACCAACACATTGGGTCAGATTCCCTTGTAGTCTCTGCTTGCTTTGAGGTGCTCTAGCAATGTAAATGAGCTGTAAACCCAGTTTAACTGTCCAATTGAGCCAGGTTTATGATCTTGTGCCACTGACTCAGCACAAAGCGGCCAGAGCATACCAATGAATCTTGATCCATTGTCATCGTGTGTTATTCCAGACAAGATCTCATTTTCCATCAGCCTCGATTTGCAGAGTGAAAATTAAACAGTGATGAAGACAGAACCAAAGCGTTTTACCTCGGTCACAGTATGTTTAATCCTTTCTCAAACCTGCATCAGAAAGGTGTTTGCTTCTTCAGAGGAAACAGCGACCCCAAGTCCATCTTGCACCATCTGCACCTTCCCCAGTGTGATTGTGTGACTTCCACAATAATATTTAGCAATATTATAGATTAGCAAATGCTTTAGATAATAGCTTGAACTCATTTTAATTACTGGGTCAAGATGATTAGTGCTTCAAATGCCTTTAGTCCTGAAGTATAAAGATCCAGCAGGATGACATGCCCATTTTTATGTCCTGTTTTATGTTTAGAATCTCCTAATACAATTAGATAATTAGCACAAAAGGCCTTGCAGAAGTACTTCAGCAGAGCTTTAGCTATATTAATGATTACCAAATGTTGTGCACAATGGTTTAATGAATCTATGATCAGTAGAAAATAGGGCAATTTTTTGGCAAAATTCTCTACCTTATTTTGGGATTGTGAACAGGGAAGTTACACAGGGATTTCCAGCCTATATATGGAAGGTGGATGGGGTAGATTGGGCCTTTTAGCTCATAGTCTAATGTCAGTGTCATTTTTCTAATAGTGATTGAAGGAATGGTGTTCTTTTTGGATTACAAATGGAGAAGAATATGCAATATATCATGGGATTTTGATCATGGTGAGAAGTTGGGATGGGGAAAGATTGCCTTTCTGGTCTATACATAGGCAATAACAGGAAAGATATTGATCTTAGTTTTCTGACACTCTGCACCAGATGAAGTGAGAGGGTCAGAACCTTGAGCACCAAAGGCAGAAAACAAAGTTTTATACAGGCAGGCTGAAGCATAAATGATTTCTCCAAGACAATGCTGAGGTGCTGTATTACAGGCTTAGACCTTGGCTACACTTGGGGATTCACAGCGCTGCCGCGGCAGCGCGAGTGTAGTCGCACCGCCAGCGCTGCGAGAGCTCTCTCACAGCGCTGCAAGTACTCCACCTCTCCGAGGGGAGTAGCTTGCAGTGCTGCGAGCGAGCGCTGCAGGCGCTGATTACACTGGCGCTTTACAGCGCTGCACTCGCTGCACTCAGGGGGGTGCGTTTTCACACCCCTGAGCACAGCAAGTTGCAGCGCTGTACAGTGCCGGTGTAGCCAAGGCTCTAGAGAACCTTCCTATTCCCTCCATTGAACCTGTTCAATCCTGCCCTAAGGAGCCATCCAGGGTGATTAAACTTGAGTACCGACAGTCCACAAGAGAATCAAGCACTACAAGGAATTGTCATCCTACTTCACTGAAAAGATCATGCACATTTGGGAAGGCTTCTCAAACCGCCTGGATTTGCCCAGAATCACATTCTGAGAGGTCCAGAATGTCTGCAAAATTCAAACTGTTTTTTTAAAGAAACATTAAGTTCCTAGCTTTTAGAGTTTCTGAAAAATCTTCCAGGTGTAAAACAGTAATAGTGCCTTCCTGTCTGTAGACAGAGAGCCTGGAGCAATAACTCAAAGAGAGATGCAAACTTCGCATATTCATCTCAATGAGAATTTAACTTAAATGTCAACACTGCTCATAATTGTAGCAGAAATAACTAATTAATATGCTTATATCCACTGTGATTGGATACTACAGATGTTAAAAAAGAAAAAAACTATTGAATATATTACTCATAGCCCCCAGATTTGTTATCTCTTGGGAAAGACAGAGTATTCCTGAGACCGGGCAGAGTTGGAAAGGAAAGAGCATCTATGTGAGCTGATCAGTGGGTTGATTCAGCAGCTGGGTGGGTTAGCTTGAGGAAGACATAGTTTGAAGGTAATGTTGCAAGCCTCAGTACTCTCTGAAAATGTGATTGAGGCTCTGCAAATCCTTTTCTTCACTTTTAACATCTGGTAAGCTCCTATTTTATGTAATTAAAATATTAAACTTTGGAAGGAATTGAGAAATTGTGCTTACAGCTGCTAGGGAAGGAGAATGGATGAAAGGCCTTTGCGTGAGGTTGGGACAGAATAGAGGTGAAAAGGAACTATGGCCTTTGTCTTTATGAAAGGGCAGGTAAAGTTGAGAGGTTAGTGGAGAATGTTAGCAGAGTTAGAAATTAATGGCAATAAGGCTCTGTTCAGAGCAAATTGAATTGATGTGATGCAATATGATGATGACAACAATGTTGGCATCTGGCAGCCTGTCTGCACTAGAGCTCAGGTGAATTGGTTTTATCAGTGGTGGAAAATGGTGGTGGGATATCATTGTTTGCTTGACTTAGGATGGGTAAATCTATCAAAGTAAATTAAGAAATGAACCAAAACTTTTAAGTGACTAATATCACAGGTGTCCCAATAATTCAAAAATGTAGTGAGACCAAGGGTCTCTTATCCAGTTCCTCATAGTATTAACTTTGAGTTTGATGTAAGTGTCAACAGAGTAAAGTATGTAGAATTGGCCTACTACATAGATAAATAGATAGATATAAAGTTTAAAACTTCACAGCAAACCTAGTAAAAGAAGCATACATGATTATGACTTCCCGATTTATTGCTTTTGTTGCTACTGTTGTGTTCTTTCTCTTACACTACAGTTTCTCATCTTTGTATCTTTCTGCATCTTTTTTATTTCTAAAAAGCAGTGACACACATAAGCAATTACTTTCAACATTGGTTTAGCTTACCAAAATAAAGTCCAATTCTGTGATTCTTTAAACAGTAATCCTAGCCTCTCACTTGATTTCATTACCCACAAGTGCTTGTACAGTAGCATACTTCCCATATAGTAACAGCATGTGTGGACTATAATTCAAACAATAAAAGTTATGGAAGTTTTATGCACATAGGAAAAGGGATTGTTAGACATAGTTTGGCTCATAATTATAATCCATTTTTGTACAAAGTTGTTTTAGCATTAATTAAAACTTGGGTTTTAGCATAAAAATTGTATGTGAGGGATGTTTTGTTTTTAATTTGAAAAATATATGTTGATTGCAAAAAAATATTTTAAATGCTTCTTGTTTTTTGGTTTTGGTTTTGCTGCTATGGACTGAACAAAATCTTCGGAGGCTTCCAGTACCTAATCCTACTGTTGTTTAAAATGTACAGGAGATTTTTTTATTGTCTGACCACTTGATACAGAAGAGTTGTGTTTATAAAATTAAGAACTAGCACCATGAGGATTCACTGTGTACTATTCTTGGGGCAGTGCAGCAAAATACAATGTGAAGAGGAACATGTGAAAGGGCTGCTATTTTTAACGGGATTGGAGCATGAAAATTAACCAGTAGGAGAGGTTTAAAAAATGTAATTTGGACCCGTATCTTGAACCATATTCTAACACACATGCAAAGTTAAGAGTTTGGATCTGAGATCTTGATGCTGCCGTTGAGTGACCTGCAACTCCCTTATCATTTTCAATAAAGATGGTGCTTAATAATTTAAAGAAGGATGTCCTTGCATACCAAAGAAATCTTGATAGCAGTTAAAACAAATTGCTGCATAATTTATTCTCCAGCAATAGAAAATCAAAAGTCAACTTAAATATTTAAAGACCTTATTCTTAAATTTATTTTAAAAATATTTGCACAGACAGTTCATGTGCTTTTGTGTGTGTGTGTGTGTGTGTGTGTGCACGTGTGTAAAATCCTGATGCAGACTATACAGAATTTAGAGTAAAAGAAAAAATAATGGTTTAGTTTGCACAGTTTCTAGAGAGGTACACCATTAATTTAATGTAGAAATAAAAAATGAGCATGGGGGAAATACATTTGCATGCAGTTTGTGTTTTGTAGTTCAAACGGTTTCTATACATCAATGTATAAAACAGTCTGTGCACATCATTCAAATTATTATTATTTATTATCTGTATGACCGTAACACCTAGGAGCACTAGTCCTGGATCCCATTATGCTAGGTGTTGCACAACACAGAACAAAAAGACGAAGGTCAATTCAGGATAACAGATTTCTTACAAAAAAAAGCAGGACAACAAAATCATAGTAGGCATTCATCTCATCAAGATGTATGGTGGCTGTCTTCTAAATATTCAGTTACACATTTCCCAGCATTTCTGTGGGTGTCGGAATGGCATGTCTCTGATTCAAATTAGTCATCCATTGCAGACTGTGACAGACATCTGGCATGCATTCTAAAGCATCTGTTACAAGTAGCCACTATATATATATATAATCTTCTCTCTGGGGACCACTAAAATGTTAGCTGTGCAGATGACAATTGGTGCATCATACATTCCAGGAGTCTTTTAAACAATTCCTATATAGCATCAAACGTAATTCTTTAGAGGAAAGGTTTCATTCTTTCCACAGTTAATTTTGTAATGGAAATCAAGAATAAGACAATAGAGTAAGATAGTATATAATTCAAAGCAAATTGGTTAATACAAAAATATTTTTTAAAATGTTAGAAGAACTTGAACCCAGCTCTCCCACATCCTGGGTATGTGCACTAATTACTAGCATAAGGAGCGGGAGGGGGAAGGGAAAAAGCATCACCACGTCCTCTGTGGCTGAGTTTGGCACCTCTCTCTCCTGCAGGGCCCAATCCTGTAGACAGTCTCAGAGGCTGCCTCCTGGATCAGACCCTGATGATGAGATAGGAAGCTAGCTGGAGTATCCTTCCAGATATTAGGCACTGAGCAATTTAGTGACATCAACACTTAGACATGCCCACTGGCAGAAATTTTGGTGTCTAGGGAATTTAGGTACCTACAGTATAAGGTGGCAGCTAAGAAGGAATTTTGAGGATCTAAATTTTGAACTTAAAGTTGAATTATAAATGCTCGGTTTACATTTAAGGATTATGGATTACATTTCTGTAATTGTATAGTATTTTAAGTCATAATGGTGACTCATTTTCCACAATGCATAGAATACAAGCAGTAAAAGAAAAAGTGGACAGAAACAGTTAAAGTGTTGGATACACAAATATTTTCAAAATGTTTTGTTGGGATAGTAATTTTTCGCAGACTTAGAGTTGATATTTTAAAAGAAGATTGTATAATTGTACCAGCAGCTGAAAACGTAGAGTGCAGATAATAATTGAAATGAGCTTGGTTTTCAATGTAGAACAAAAACCTAACTACTTACAGCTAATGGGCAGCATTTATACTCTCTTCTCTAGCACCACACTCTGAAAATTACCATCATCTAACACTTTAGGTATCATTACACTGCTTGCACCCACTTTTTTTAAAGTGTGAACCTCATTCCTAGGGGAACCATCATTTGTTCCAGCTTAGGAGAAACTGCTGGTTTTCAGGAGAGTCCTGGGCTCCAGGTCGGGATGGCTAAAATAAAAATCAATTCTTGGTGTTTGCTCAGTCCAGGATATACAGCCATGGAGCTCCTGTTACAGCTGTGCTGGCCTAAGCCACAGAAGGCTTTGCACTACCAGGGCCTAGTTCAGCGGCTCCCACAGAACCTGCCGTCCACTCCACTGCAGCACAGGGAAAGTGCCCCATACCCTGCCTGCTACAGTACAATTCATCCAGTGTCCACCTGGCACCGACCAAGCTGGAATCAACAGTTACTACTCTTCCCTTCTCAACTCAGCATCCCACACCTCCGATCTCAATTACCTCCTCCCCCCATTCAACTTTCTCCAGACCTCCCAACCCATCAGCATAAACTGCTTGTCACTACTGTGTAAACACCAGAGGACATCAGCCTGTATCCACCATTGCCAGCAAAAGCTGCAAAACACCCATGGACTATTCCTGTTGTTGCTTTGAGGAACAATTAAAAGGTAGGGGGACACCTAATGGAACTTCCATCAGGTGCTGGGGAAGGAAACTTGGTGAATCTAAAGGAGTTCAGTGGGAAAGGGTGAGGAATTTTGGAGAAGAAAGACTATGGAGTACATGTTTTTTTGGAGTAAGGGAGGGGAATATTTTACAGGGGGATGTAACATATATCACTGGAGATGGGAAATGTTTGGAGGATTCTCTTGTTAAACTTTTGCCAGTACATCATCAGCAGATACAATAAGATCCTTAGTCACTGCCATAAACTTTTACCAGTCACTTTTGCCTTCCTGCTTTCAGATGTCTCCTTCCTTTACTGTGTTAAAAAGGAAAGCTCCCATTGTTGGGCCCAGTGATGCAGGCCCTTATGGGGTGTGGAAATTGCATTGATTTCAACTCAGGGAGGGTTTGTAGCATGGGGCCCATCATTAGTATTTATATAGTGGCCAAATCTAGAATTGTTTGTGACTTGCATATGCATCTTAATCCTACGTTTTTACTCTAGAAAAAATGTCTATAGTAGCAACTCTTCCCCTGCTGGCCAACTTTTCTGATCTATGGGGCCAGGCTCTCACCCCCTGTTGCAGCCACTATGCATCACTTAGACAGTGCTGAGCGGCCAGTCTCTGGCCCCAACTGGTGTAAATGTCCACAGTGTTGGTGTGCTCTAAAAAAAATTACCACTATGCTTTGAAGGACTAGATTTGTATTGGTAAATGCCAGTAAACATTGATTTCACTGTACACACACAAACTAATGAAAAAACATTCCCATCAATAATAACTGAGATTTACAGATAGGCAAAGTAAGAAAAAAGCTGCTTGAGAACCTATGAGAGTTTGATTAAGGATATTTTCTTGGTATATGTTGACATGTGATGTTGACAGTTTGTGTTTTAAAGAGTCTAAAGCTTTAACATTTTGAATCTCAACATCTGTCATTAAATAATTATTGTCTGACTCCTCCCCATTGTTTGATAGCCCCATAATTTCCCACAACTGTGAAAATTTAAAGAGATGCAAGTCCTTTTAAAAATGTTTACAACTCATAATTTTGCACAACTGTGAAAAATGTAAATTGATAAAAATAGAAAAAATGCTTAAAAATAAACAGCAACATTATCAGTCAAAATTATATTTAAAAAAGTTCAAATTCTGCCACACATAGTTACATCTGATAACTCCATATGCGCAATGGACCAGGGAACATGTCAAAAGCAGGAGAGAGCATTTCATGGGAGGGTGTGGGGCAGAGTGTACCCATGATGCACCAGTTCTCAGTGGCATATGGTCCCTTGTGGGGGACCAATATCCAGCTGGCACAAATTAGATCAAAACTTCAGCTGCTTTAATTTATGCCAGGCCTGGGCAGTTTATGTTCCCTGATTGCTCATCAATCTCCCCCTCTACTGTGTCGAGTGAATTTCTGTGCAGGGAAGAATCTGGGACTAAATATTTTGATTTTTCTAAACTGCTGATATTGTTTGTTAACATAAGAACTCAGGGTTCTGCCTGAAAAGAGCGACAATCTCTGTTTTCAGTCCTGACATGCTGCCTCTTTCCTTCACACTGACAGGTAATTTAGAAAGCTTGCCCTACCTTTTCTCTGTCTGCCACATAAATGAACACAGTCAAGATGGATCAGAATGTCAGAACAACTAAACCAAGTGAGAGAAGGAAAGGGCACTGGAAAAGGGAAGAGGTTTGAGGTTCTTTAGTCACCAAGGATGATCACCTGCAAGGTAAATCCCTAACTCGAGAGCTCTTCTCCCTCCTGCAATATGGTCTATTATATACAGCTTACACTTTACAGTTCCATTTCTGGAGATCTGACAATCTTATAATTTTCTCATGAGTGTGATGTGCAAGAAACATTTATTTTTTTGAAAGTACATTTTCTACGTTCAAAAGGAATATAACCCAGCCTGAATAGACAGACAGCAGGATTTCATGACTTGGATTTTTTCCTTGAAATATTTATTCACCAAAAATCTATTTTTAAGAATATGATTTTTATTTATTTTGATGCCCTGCCTCATCTTTTGTTTTTAGTTGCTGTCATGTTTTATGTTAACTTCTACAAGCAGGCAGCTGAAGTTATGTTAATGCAGAGCATGGGAACCAATATACTGCCTCTTCGTAATAAATATTGCAGATAGTTTGGGAATGGGGTAGTGATTAAATTATAATCCTGTAAGAATTATAGGGCCAGGCTACGGTCTATTTTAGCTGTCACACACTTCACAAAGATGTCTCCCTTGAGACAAGTTTCACAAAGGTGATTCTTTAGTATTCTAATAAAAACCAGGAAGCAATAGAGCAGTACATGACTGAAATACTCTACTAGGGTATGTTGCTGCAACACTGAGATTGAAACAGACAGGGCGACTCGGGGGTGGGGCCTCGGGGGAAAGGGTGCAGTAGGGGTGGGGTCTGGGACGGAGCAGGAGTCGAGCACCCCCCGGCACCTTAGGAAGTTGGCGCCTCTGACATACAGCTAGCTGTACAGGTAGCTCTGTGACACAAACCATCTTGTTTCAGAAGCCCTGACTTTCATTCATCTATATTTAGGCAGGATTTGCTTGTACCTGACTAGGGATGTCTATTTTAGGTAGGACAGAGTGACAAAAAGAGAGAGGGCCTAATTCTTTACTGCCTTGAACCATGTCTAGTCTGACCTGTGGGTGTGGGTCACTACTGTTCAGATATGATAACATTCTACACTCGCTTTCCATTGGTGTAAACAGCTGAGCTTCATATGATACAGATCAATGGGGAACCAGGCCCATGGCCACAAGCTGGCATGTGTTGAAGTTAGTGCACTGGTCTGGCAGTCAGTACGCCAGGATTCTATTCCTGACTCACTGTGTGACCTTGGCAGGTTGCTTGACCTCTCTACACCTCGGCATACTCATCTGTAGCATGGGTCTAATACAAAATATCTATCTTGCAAAAGTGGTGTGAGGCTTAACTAATATTGATAAAGCACTTGGAGATGGTCTTGAATTAAAGGCACTATATTGACGCAAAGTATTATTCTTAAATGGCTAAGCAGGAACATCATAATTACCAAAAATATTCCACATTGATGAAATAGACTGCATTTAAATTAACTGCCCAAAGTACTGAATGTTATGGTATCATCTTATATGCGAAGTAATTGATAGTTTACTATTATTTTCTTAGAAATTTACATATTCCTTTTAATTTTGTTATAATTAATTAAATTAATGGAGATATCCCATCTCCTAGAACAGGAAGGGACCTTGAAAGGCCATCGAGTCCAGCCCCCTGCCTTCACTAGCAGGACCAATTACTGATTTTGCCCCAGATCCCTAAGTGGCCCCCTCAAGGATTGAACTCACAACCCTGGGTTTAGCAGGCCAACACTCAAACCACTGAGCTATCCCTCCCCGAGCCTAAGGACATATTTATACCTTATGTAATTGTAATACACAGCAGCTACTATAAATATGAGTTAAATTTCTTACAAATAATGTGGGAAGTGGCAAAAGGAGTTCCTGTTTCCCCACAGCTTCCTCTCTACATGAAACTCCTTCGCCTTGAGCCCAGTGTTCCACTCCTTCCAACAAACTCAGGCTTAAGTCTTCTGAGGAGGTTTCTCAAAGATGTGTAACTTCCCCTCCTACTTTGATTTACTTTCTTCCAGGGTTGGTGGCTTCTTTCTTGCTCCTCAGGATCTTCAGGATGCACTTAGTCCCTGCTACCCATCTTGTGCCTTGAGGGTCAACCTGTGGATCTTATACCATCCCGGTCCCAAAAAGTCTTTTGTGGTGGCTGTGAAAACAGTGGCCCACTATACAGCTGGCCAAAAATTTTGTCTGAAATTTATTTCAGCAAAAATTGCAGAATCAGCTACACCAAAAAGTTTTGTATCAGTTTGACCAAACTGTTTCTGTTGAACCCGCACTCCTCAAAATTCCGAAAATGTCCAAACATTTTGTTTTGACAGTTTCAAGATGAAATGTTCCAATTTTTCAGCTCAAAGTGGCTTTTTGTTTAGAAATTTTCTTCACATTTATTTTTTAAAAATAACACAATAAGCTCAAAATTGGAACAAAAAATACTGTTTTACCCAAATCTATTTTTTTTTTAATTTTTCAATTCGCCAAATGTTTTAAAAAAATCTATTTTCCATTTGACCCAAAACTATTTTTTTTTCTCCAGAATTTCCAGCATATGTAAAAATCTTTTATTTACAGACCTCTAACCTAGTGAGGCTAAATCACTTACCTTGTGGTCTTGGGAATAAGCCTATTAGCCAGAATACCTTGGTTCTAAACCCAGTCCTGATATTAGGTTGGTGTTCAACACTGAGCGTGTCACTGAAATATCGTTTTTTAACTGGGGTATCCCACATAGGTCAACAAAGAAGGGTTAACAGGAATCCCATTTCCTTACTTTGTTGCACATGAAGGGTTTGTCAGGCTCAATTTAGTATCAGATACCAATGAGGAGGACTGGGTGACTGCCATAAAGGAAGGAGTTCAGAGCAGTATGAGGAGGAGATTCAGAGGTAAGGAGGTCCTGTGTCCTTTCTGTATGGAGCAGGTCCTGAAGAGAAACAGGATAAAAATCTTCTTCTAAATGGAGAGGCTAAAGAAAGACCCAGATGTGAGATGATGGCATTTTTTTTTTTTTTTTGATGTCACTTGGTGAAGACACACGAAGAAAAGTAAAATCCCCTAGGTGGGGCAGAAACTTTTGTTGTTTCACTACCTGTGTTTTAACACTGGTGAAGGACATTTTTCAAGACTTTGATGCCTTGGAAGGGATAGGACACTAGGGGGACCTGGCTGGAGGAGTTGGATAACAATGCCACTAGGGGGTGCCCTGCAATGGTAAAGCCATTATGTGGGGATAACGACACTTACCCAATTCAAAGAGGCACTGTGACAAGTAAGCTAAATAATATTTTTAAAGTACCTGACAGAGGCAGGAACATAAGTCAGGAGTTCCTGGCTTCTAGCTGTCTGCTTGATCAAAAAGATCTGGTGCCCTCTAGGGGCCAGCTGTCATCATTGTGTAAATTCAGTCCTGCACATTTTCAAGCAAAGGTGGCTTCCCCGTTTTGCATCTTTCAGTGTGAAGAAATTCCAGTCTTCTGATGTTTTGCAAAAATAATTGAAACATTGTGGTTAAAAAACTCCATAGTATTTTTTTTCTCCACAGTGTTTCATTAATTTCATCCAACTGGAAACATATTGACTGGTCTGACAAGGGAGAGAGACCTGAAAGCACAAAAGGAGTTAGGCAGCTAACTCCTGCTTTAGGCATCTAACTCTCAGTTTTGGGACTACTATGATACACCACACACCTGCTGAGCCTGGTAGGTGGCTAAATGTACTAGGTGTCTACTTTTTTGCAGTAAAAATTCCCTACGTGCCTATGTTTCTGCCTCTGGGCAGGGCTACTGCTACCTCTCTAGACATCCGGTCACCTATCTCCTGCCTAAGCCACAGAGTGGGGATAGATAGGCATTTGACCACCTAGGTTGCTTATGGGGCCTAATCTATAGAACCCTGAAAATCTGCAGTTATCCATGGACCATGTTTGTGGATCCGATGCAGATACTAATTTTGTATACACGCAGGGTTCTACTGATCCAGTAAGTGTTCTTGGGAGGAACCTACCAGATCAGGCCCCTCAGGAAAGCTCACACAAAACAGGTAGGGGGAGGACTTTGTCATAACTCTTAGCCCATTTGTTAGTGTACTCACATGGGATGAGGGAGACTCCTGGTTCAAGTCCTTCCACCCCCAGAGAATGATTTGACACCTCTCAGGTGAGTGCCCTAACCACTGGGCTATTGGATAGTCCCATATGGAGTTCCCTCAGTCTCTTGTGTTGAAGTTGTTACACTTTTTGGATAAATAATGGCAGAGAAATTGGAACCAGGGGACTGGATCCTTGGCCTTTATTGCCTAGATGAGTGCTCTAATCACCAGGCTATAGAGTCATTTCCATCTTTCTCTGTGGCCCAAGTGACTCTTAAACAGTGTCCCACATCAGACTATCCCATAGCCCAGTGCTTAGAGCACTTATGTGAAAGGTGGCAAATCCCATCTTCTCTCAAATGAAGAGGGGGGGACTTGAAACCTGGCTCTCCCGCATCCCAGTTGAGGAACCTAAACACTGGGCTACATGTATGAGGGATGCCTCCCTTCCCTGCTTCCCTCTCTTCCCCCTGATTGTTGGTGAAATGGTGCAGGCGCCTCACACCAAGAGAGGGTTTGCAGCTGAGAATCCCAACCAGAGATAAGTGCCTTCTTGCCACCCAGATTTGAGTATCTTGCTCAAAGAGAGAGGTGGAGCTAAGCACAGACACACCGCTGGTCAGCATCTCCCATTAGGTAACTTAGGCAGTTCCCTGTTTTGCTTGCTGGCTTTTGTGAATTGCAGTCTAAGGCGCCTCTTTCTCCCCAGTCATTGTACAGGAGCTTGGGCACCTAAACCCAGGCTCTGTGAATCCCAGTGCATCTTCCAGGTGCCTAAAAATTAGGCATGGTGACCTCAGCATTACAATGCACAACTCCTTTTGTGCATTCAGACCGAAGAGCCTAGTAACTGTGAAGACCTAGAGACAGATTCTGAATGTACATATAATAGTGTGAATCCAAGTAAATCTATTGACATCACCTGTCAATAGAGTTTACTGGTTTTACGTGAAGGAGAAAGTAGGCTTTAGACTCTTGGCAAGAGAATTGTGTTTCAATGATGTGGCATGATGAAGTGCTTTTGCGATCTTGAACTCAATCTGCGGTCAGTGGAGTAAGACTTGAAATAATGGTCTCTGATTAATCAGCCAATGTTTGAATTGGAGTGTAGGTAATTATAGCATATCCCTATCACTTGTTGAGAAAAAGCTGACATGAGTGAAAAAAATAATAATTTGGGGGCTGGAGTATACTGGGCATAAGGAGTAAAACTTCTGTGAAGTGTGTTTGTACTCATTAAATTAATTATTACAGCTTAGTGAAAATTTGTTAAAAAGTTTGTATATATCTTTTTCACTATTTCACACCCATGACATTTCTGTCTTTTGTAAAATTTCTCAAGATTGGCAATTTTCCTCATTTCAATCTCAGAAACTGAACAACAGGGTGGACTGCAGACTTAAGATAAAAGAAACAGGAACATCCTTGTGTGAATAGCTTTTAAATTTCAGTATATTTAATCAGCAAATTGGAATTTGCATTCTCCATTGGGTCCACAGACAGTTTAGTATTTGAATAGGATTCTTTACTGTAACTACTGATCTACGCTAAAAAGTTTTAATGATAAAACATGCCTTATTTTCACATGTCTTTGACCACAACATAGAAAACACCAAGCTAAAGCTTGAATTTTACCTGTTTTCCAGCTTGTATGTACTTTAAGTTCTTAACCTCCGTAGCCAGACTGGCATTAGCACTGTGCACTGGAACTTGATGTCTGAATTACTTGAATAAGTTCTCTGACAATGCTTGCTTGGGCACCGTATCAAGTTTAAATCTAAGAATGTGAGTATCTGAGCCAACTGACATGTCAGCACATACTTAGAGCTTGTCTTCATGTACAGCAGCACAGCTGGACCAGTGCAGCTGCACTGCTGGAGCAATTTAGTGAAGATGCCACTACACCAACAGGACAGCTGCTCCCATCGGCATAGTTAATCCACCTCCCCGAGAGGCGGTAGGTCTGTCGACAAGATAAGCTCTCCCATTAACATAGCTCTATCTACACGGGGGGTTAGGTTGGTATAATTACGTCAGTGAAGGGTGTGAAAAATCCACACCCCTGAGCAGCATAGTTATACCAATATGGGTCGGTTGTGTAGACCTGGGCTTAGTTTGTACATGCCTTGTTCCTTATTTGAGCACAGTTAATTGTATCAATACAGTATTCATCAGGATCAGAAACATTATCTTCTGCCACCTAGCGATCAATAATATGAATATATGTGGGATGGATCTGAACACATTTGGAAGAGATTGCATTTATTACATCAGTGACCTTTTGCAGGACCATTTTCTGCATCAATAGCTTTTTGTGTTTTGTGATTTAATATGTTAGAAAGATGTTCCTTGTGGTTTTCATCCCTGATTATTGCAAACAAGATGAACTTGATTTGGCTGAGTGCCAGTGTTGTGTGATTCAATTTAAATAACTATAATCTACCAAAACTTATTTTAAACTTTCTCAGATAAGCATTCCTCTTAACCAAACATTCTAATTAGCACTTTGTGTTTAACAGCTGTTTTCCCTCCAGTCATCTTAAAAACCATAAGAGAAAACTCTTATTTTCAAGTCATTTTGTCTTCAGATTTCCAACATTTAATTGCCTCTCTCATATGTTCTTCCTGTTAGCAACAAGGCTACTTGCCTCTGCTTTCTTATTCCCTCTTAGCATAGTTCTAAATAAGATTTAAGCATTATATATTATTTTAAGCATACAGTACTTAGTGCCCTTTTTTTTAATCAAATCACCTCAGCTTGGCCATTACTCTATTCAAATGAACACATAAGCCTTGAAGTTGGCCATCGAGCACATGTATTGTGTTTTTCTTAGATTACCCAGAGGATGTTGTTAATTAATTCAAAAATACTATATTACATTCCTATAGGTTCAAATGACAGGAACTGTTCAACAGCTCCTTAAAACACTAAAGACAAATACAAATACAATTAACATGCCAAAATATGATTTTTTTTCTCAACAGAAAGTACTGGAAATTGCCCTTGGTAGACTGTATTCTGTCCCAAAGGGGCGAGATGAGTGAATTCTTATTTTGAATGTGATAATATCCAATACTGGCTCCAATGAAGTGTGGGGAGCCGTTGTGTTAGGCACTCTTCAAACACATAGTAAGAGACAATCCTTGCTAGAAAGAGATTACAAGCTATATAGACAGAGTAGACAAATGGTTAGAGGGGATACAGAAGTATAGAAAGATGAAGTGACCCACCCAGGGTCAGATTGCATATCAGTGGCCGATTTAGAAATTAAATTTAAGTCTCGTGACTCCCAGTGCAGTTCCCTCTCCACCAGAGTTTTGACCTGGCTACCACTTCTATCTTATTTTGAAAGCACTGCAATATGCAGAATGACAGTATCCGATGAAGAGTGGCCTGAGGCCGTGCTGGTACTGAGTTGATTATTTCTTGGAGGAGAATAAAACTGCACCACTTCCATATCGGAACTGTTAAGAGTGAGGTCTTTAACTGGGACTGCCAGCAAATTGCCAGTAAAGTGAGAATTGATTTACTGTACCAGACACACTCATGCTGCAATGGGCATGTTTACACTGCAGTTGGAAGGTGTGATTTCAGCAGGTGCCGACAATACCTGAGCTAGCTTTGATCTAGCTGTTCGGAAGCAGGGTCTACAACACAACCAGTCTCTGGGCAACCTAACCAGCACAACTGGCTTGCAATAGGCTGCCTAATTGGCTATATCATCTATTGGTTAGAAGGTTCGGCCGACCAGCCATTAAGCACACCATCAGTTCACTGGCTGCTCACAGCATTTGCCTGTGGCTGAGAAAGCTCCTGCCTTAGACCCAGCCTTGCCCCATTCCAGGTAACTGAGTTCTGGCCCTCAAATCTGATTCCTCACTTCTGACCCTTGGCTAGTGATGTCTGCTCTAACCACTAGGCATGACCACCCACAACCCAGTCACTGACAGTAGGGAGGATGGGACAAATTCATGCAGCCCCCTGTGCTGCTGCAGCTTTGTTGCTATTTCAAGAATCTGGCCTGAGATTTTGGGGAGAAACCCACACCAGACAAGTTTCATGTAGTTTGGAATTTCATTGTGAATACTTCCCACAGCTTTACTAATACCGCCAATATTATTGAAAATGAAAGAACATTACAAATACTCATTTACTTTTCACCTTTGACACTGCTTGTTCCTGGGTGAGTTTGGCTCATTTTGGACTGTGAAATAACTAGGATAGCTTCACTTTCTGGTTCTCATGTGTGGTGCGCTGTAAGACCCAGCTCTCTACATATGCCTTTCCCTAATAGCTGCAGAATGGACCAACCACATTTCTCTGGTAAACGGGCAACTGCAGAAAATATCCACTTGAGAAATCAATGGTGTAAGGATGGAGGCATGGAGAGCAAGAAACTTTCAGACAGAAATTATGCTTTTTAACTATAGGAGTTCAACAAGACATAGAGGCACAGAGGTTTGATTCAATACCACATTACTCCAGGTTTATGCCAGCTATGATTATGGGTATATTATAAATATTTAGGGCCCTATTCTGCTCTCATTTACATCAGTGTAAACCTGAAGTAATGTCATTGAGTTACCACAGACTTTCACAAGTGCAAATTAAAGGAAGAACTGGCTCATATTGCTAGTTGTAATAACAAAAGGTTTTGTTTGTGTTTCCAGCAGCACAGGGTAACATTAAATAAAAAAATATGAATCTCTTTAATTGACTTTTTAAATTATTGGAACCATTGCAATTAATATTATTACTTTGGGGCAGAAGAATAGAAACAATGAACTAAATTTTTTAAAAATAGTAAATAATGTTCCTACGTGCTTAACAGTAAGTCTTTTAAAAGTTATCCAACACGTAAGAAATCATTCAAAAAGACTACTCCTTTCTATAACTAAATATGTCATATTGTAGAACAAGTGACTCACCGCAATTTGGTAAAGTAGTTGAGGATTATTTTTATTGTCTCGATTTAATATTTGAGCTGCTTTTGTAATTCATATAATTTATTCCACTAAGCTATTTTAATATATATAATGATTGACATAAGAGTTATTTAGCAAAAGGAAATGAAAAGAGCATCTATTATGAAAGTTGACTTTTAATGTTCATTATTTTTTCTTTTGGTGTAATTTACTTTTTTATTTGTTTTGCTCAGTGCTATAGTAGAGTTAATAATGTAATAATGGTGCTGATACATGCCAGAATGTTTCCCTATAATGAGGCTAATTTAACATTTTGTGCATTAAGTAAATGGCATGTGACTATCTGTTTCTCATAGGTGTTAATAATATACTTCAATCAACATCCTGGGCTAAATGAAGTGAATTAATTCAATGAGTTATTCTTATTATCTGTCTGTGTTATTGTCTCACTATATTTTAAATGTTTGTCTAATTTCATATGAAGGCCTTGATCCAGCAAACACATATACATGCGCTTAGGTTTATACTTTGTGATTTCTGTAATTGAAGTCAACGGTACTACTTCTAGTTCATAAAATTAAGCATGTGTAACACTTTGCAGGTTCAGGGCCTAAATTATTTTACAACAGTCCATCTTACTCTAGACATAAGAGAGTGGCAGGCTGAGCTAAGCTGAGCAAGCTGGTGCTTGGGGTGGCAGATTGTTCGAGGAGGCATTCTGCCCAATCCTAGGGCGGCACGGCCGCTTTTTTTTTGTTCCGCTCCGGCCGTCCTGTAGGGGGCGGTGGTGCGGAGGACCGGAGCACCCTGCAGGGCAGTCCTCTTCCTTCCCTCCCAGCTGACCGGAGCGGAGCCCTCGCGGCAGGCGGCAGGAGGCAGTGCCCCTGCTGTAGCCCTGGTCGCCCCCTTCTCTCTCTCTCCTGCCCGCTCCCTTGCCCCCCCTCCTCCCAGAGCCGGCCCTGGAGAGTGGCCATCCAGAGCACACTATAGACCAGATCTTGCAAACTCTCACACACATGCTTAGCTTTATTCATGTCATGTAGACTTCAATGGAAATGTTTTCATGCCTAATATTACACATGTGCATAAGTGTTTGCAGGGTTGAAGCTTTGACTGTGATACAAACAGCAAGACATATCTGCAGTTTGCATAGGTGTATCAGCCTCACAATGGCACTTGTACATGCAATGCATAGGTTAATAACACTTTAAAATAAGTATTAAATGTAGTTTTAATTTATTAAAACAAAAATTACATTCAGCAGTGAGGTCAGGCTGAATTTTGCAACATATGATATGATCAGAAGTCACACAAGCCCTCTGATAGCCAGTGCTGTGCCCTGTCTGCTGGATCACGCTGTCAAAAAAAAATTATTCATGCTGGGAAGGCAGAGAAATCAACAACAGATGATGCATTCTGGTTGAATTATAGTGAGTAAATAGGAGAGGAATTTAAGAACAATCTCTGAACTTAGGAAGCTAATCTCTGATGTGTAGGTAGTACTCACTAATTATTGTTTAATTTAGTAGAGTCTGGTTTAGGAGTTAATCACTGATAAATCCAACAAAACAGCAATTTAGGGAGAAATTATTAAGCAAAATATCCAACAAATTATGTTTTTCTCAAATTTGGATTTAAAAATGTCCAT
Organism: Trachemys scripta elegans; assembly: GCF_013100865.1. Lineage (NCBI taxonomy): Eukaryota > Metazoa > Chordata > Testudines > Emydidae > Trachemys > Trachemys scripta. The sequence goes on from NC_048300.1 coordinate 72,085,237, forward strand.
GTTTCACTTTGACATTTTTTATTTAAAATAAAACATTTTGACATTCGGAAATCAAAAGGTTTATTTTCATTTTGTGGAATTGACCTGAAATGCTGGACCTGAAATGGTTGATTACAGAAGTCCCGAGCTGCCGCCCCCCTCCCACCCCCCCCCCCCCGCGCATGTGGGGCAGAAGCCCCGATTTCCCCCACACACACACGGTGGCTGAAGTCTCGAGCTCTGAGCCCTCTGCCCCAGCTGAAGTCCCAAGCCCCAACCCCCCTAGCCCCCATACACATACACACGTCAACCAAAGCCAGGAGCCTCAAGACCTCCCTACTGGGCCCTGGAATTTTTTTTAATATTTGGGGGGGGTCATCAGAACCAAAAGGTTATGAACCCCTGGATTAAACAATCGTAATGAAAAATCAATGCAATTCAAACTCTCTATTTTTAAATAGCTAGGGCCCAGTTGTCCTCTTATGTATACTAGCATAAACAGAGTATAATACCTTTAATGTCAATGCAGTTGAACTGGTGTAGAACTGCTTTGACTGGAGAACTGGGCCTTTAGCTCAAGTGCTCCTTACAGCTCTATTAAATAACTTATGAGCCAAACATTTCTTCTTACAGAAAGATTCTCTATGAATTCTCTTCTCTTGCCTCTGAACCACTACTAGCCCTTTTCTACTTTGTGCACAGAATTAGATGGCTCAGGGGACAAGGGCTGGCCTAGAAAGCCTTTGATAACCACTGTGGTTCAACAATTCAAACTGGTTGACATATTGGTTGTGACTAAAACTGTTATCATGTGATGGCTGTTTCATGGCATATGTGAAATTAATTGGTATGGTCCCTAGTGAAAAGTTCTCTACATCATATGCTCTACCATCATAATTGACACTAATTGGCATCCCTATTGGAACTTTGGAAGTCTCAGAAGAGAACCCAAGGACTGAACTAAATTTTCACCCTTCAAGGTGCCCCTCCAGGGCATAGAGTTGAGAATACATTGAAAGTGTACAGAGAGGGATCTCTGCATTGCTGTAACCCAGGGGTAGGCAACCTATGGCACGCATGCCAAAGGCGGCACGCGAGCTGATTTTCAGTGGCACTCACACTGCCTGGGTCCTGGCCACCGGTCCGGGGGGCTCTGCATTTTAATTTAATTTTAAATGAAGCTTCTTAAACATTTTAAAAACCTTATTTACTTTACATACAACAATAGTTTAGTTATATGTTATAGACTTATAGAAAGATATCGTCTAAAACCGTTAAAATGTATTACTGGCACACAAAACCTTAAATTAGAGTGAATAAATGAAGACTCGGCACACCACTTCTGAAAGGTTGCCGACCCCTGCTGTAACCTGTCCTATACGTTAGATGTGGATAAACAGAGAAGTTCAAACTTCAGGGCTGTCAGGGCACTGTTTGTCTGAACTAAACACACTATAGATTTTTTTGGAGAGATTTTTGCCCTCCCAATTGATAATTCGAGTCACTTCTGTCTAAATTAGAAATTGCTAAGGATCACAATACATCAGAGTTTGGACTTTTTACACAGGCATCACAGAACTGCTTAGTAGACATTAAGTCACTGATTAAATCTAGCAATCTCATTAAGAGAGGTGGTCACAGAGCAGAATACGCTTTGTCTCTGAATGAGTCTCTATTATTTGAGTGCTGACAGTGTGTTTGGTGGTGTATGGAACAAGTAGACTCCTTGCTTTGGGGAGTTTATAGTCCAAGGATCAAATCATGTATAAGTGTAAAAGGGGCTGAGAAAGTCATCAGGAACCCTCCCACTGTATTTTTTTCCAAGAGTCATTCAGATTTTTGGTGATTATGGTCCCAGGCTGCAAGTGCCATGGGAATCATAGCATGGCCTGTGACAGTAAAAGGTATGATGGGTTGCAGGTGGTGCAGTGGCCCCACCTCCCCTCCATTGCAACCAATGGCCTGGGCTTGACCTTTGAGAAAGCACACCTTGCACTCTTACAGTGTGTGGCAGTTGTGTGCACTCCCCTGGTTCACTCAGAAGCATCTGCTTGCCTGTCCCTATGCCTCCAGGCCACAGCCACTGGTGCACTGCACTGCCACACACATCTATTGGCAGTGACCACTAGAGCCGTAATCTGACCCCTAGCAGACATCAATACACACAGCTGGTGCCCAGTGTCCGGGAATATTAGCTTCTAATAGCCGTTAAAGCAGATAAGCGAGCATGGAGATCACAGTTACTGAATTCTGGGTAAGACTTTTGAATGGAGTGCAAACCATGTGACTGGAAAGGCCAGTCTACAACAATGGATTACATCTGTTCAAAGTTTTGTTTGGAAAAACTATGCAAATATTTAATTGATGAAAGGCACAACTTTTCAATTTATTTTTAGATTTATAAAATATGCATATAAACAAGTTGACCAAAGGTAACTTCAGCTATAATTACCCAGCCAAACTTGCCCTCAGACAATATATTCAGCACTGGATAGCAGAGATGTGCTGGAGAAGGTTCTTAGGAGTTCCTTTTTTCAATTCCACCAGCAAATTGAAATATTTTTATTTTCCAGAGATAAATCCTCTCTTGCAGGAATGATTTAGAGATACATAAATGGTGAACTTCATCAGAGTCAGTGAAATCATCCTACCAGAAGAGACTTATCTCTGGAGCGCATAAAAGAGCATTTTTTTCCCCTTAGAGTGGGTCAGATTTCACCAAATGACAGACATCCACAATATACAAGAATGTTCTAAACATAATATTGCACTCGTATGTTAAATTCATTTTTTGTAGAGCTTAAGGCACTTCACTGAGGAGGATAAGCATCACTGTCCTAATTTAACAGGTAGGGAATAGTTGGGAAAAGAGAGGTGACGTAAAATGCAACAATTATGGGCTGGGATTAGCTCACAGCTATCTTGACTCCAAGTCTAGTGATCTAGCCACTGGACCGCTACCTTCCTAAAGCAGGCTGAGTATGTTGCTACATTGCATTTCTAACTTTTGACACTTAATAAAGTTGCAAAGTGGATTTTGTTGTTGGTTGTTTTTTTCCAGCTACTAGTCTATATCTTTATTTAAGGACCTTTAAAATGACAGAAAAACTTAAAAAACAAGGCAGATTTATGGAAATAAGTGAATCGTGGGTGACATTTCAAATTCCAAAAGGGGTTACAAAATAGAAACACATTTTTAGTGGTTATTGTGAGCATTTCTGACAGCAGAAGGAAGAAGGAAGAAGTTTTGCTGAGATGTGGTATGTTTGTGTGTATTTAATCCATACTGGGAGTGGAATAATGATGATTTAATAGCTTAAAAGACAGACCAGTGGAGAATGTAATGAGAAAATGAGGGTAACATGATAAATATACAGTAATTATAAACTCATGCAGTATTAAATTTAAGCTTCTGCTAGCCTCTTGACCATGTCTTCTGATCTTTCATTAGTACTGTAATGGGACCAGCTTTTTTTTTATAGTAAGTACTATTGAACATGACTCTATGCATGTGTGTGTGTAGTGGCCTATATTCCCTCATCAGTTTTTCGCTCAAAAATAGAGAAAGATAAGATTAGCAGTACAAATATATGATGTAATATCATCCCCATCAGGTGGTGTGCTAGCACTATGACAGATGAGTATACTTAAGAAAGCAATTATGATATAGCTTTTCATGTGGAATCTATAATGCAATACTGAATTCTCTCCATGTTAAGGGTTTAGTTTAAAGCAGCAGTTGTTTAGCTTCACCACATGATTGACTCTGAAATTATTTCAGACAGATTAGTACTACAGGCTCCATTATCACCAGAAAAGATAAGCCCTCATAAGCCAGATGGTGGCTTTTGCTCTTGCTGACCTCAGCCTGTGCTTCAGAAGCACCTCTTCCACATGTGAACCCCACAAATCAAATTTAGTGGGTAGAGATATTTCCTTTGTTACATTTTTCCCCTCTTTATGGCAGATTCAGAGCTCAGGAGGACTGAAAGTAGAACCCTGCACAGACTTTTGACAGCACAACTGAAGGGCAAACTACATTATTCATAATATAGTGATTTTTTTCGATATATATGTGATTTGTGTTTACAGGACAAATTTTCAAAGGCACAAAGGTCAATTAATTGTGAGTTGTTTCATTGTCAATGGGAGTGAGATGCCTAACTCCCACTTGTGCACTTGGAAGTCTCCCCCTACACCTTTTATATGGCATATAATGTTGACAACCTTAAAAGAATGACAGTTTTCAGGCCACATTCTCTCCTATTCTGCTTGGAGTCAGTGTTTCTGACTGTGAGGTGTGCTAGGACGTATAAACCCCACAAGGGGTTAATGGGCTGCTCTAGGCTCAGGAAGCTCCACCCCACCACAGCTGCAAGGCATGCATAGACTGGAGGAGTAGCTTAAAAGGGGAGAACAGCAGTTTACTTGTTACTATTCTGGAAGATAACAGATCATGAGTCCTCAGCCCCTGAGGAAAAGGCTGACTGAAAGTGCTGCCCAAAGGCCCCTCCCTGAGGGAAGGGAGGATCAGATCCTTGATCTTCCCTGAGAGGGAATCAGTTCTCTCTGGTTCCTATTAACTTTGTTTATTTATGTTAATTCTCCTTTCTTTTTGTTGGTGGACTACTGTGGAAACGGAGAGACTTAAAAGTGACCTGGATGGAGGGCCAATCACAGGAAGAGACAGACTGGCTATTGGCAGCAGACACCCAGTCTGGGAAGCTGCAATGCTACGCCCAGCCAGAAGGAGGTACCAGAGGTGAGTGAATCCCTTCACAGAAGTCAAAATGTAATATACAAAATGTGAAAGTGGTTATTAATAAGCAATATTTCCCAACTTAGAATATTAAACAATGGAATCTCAGGTAATATTGTATATTAATTGTTAGTAAATATTGAATCTTTAATGGTGACCACTACAGCAAACACTAGTGATGATCATGCATTACATGTGCCATTGAAAAAGCTGCATGAGGTTGTTAAGTTGCATATGTTTCAAACTTGTATGTGTTAGTGTGGCAATGGGTCTTGATTACTGTGACGAAGTTAGCTGCCAGGCTTTCTTAATCATTTTTTCTTTTTCTGAAGTTGTTCAGTGTATGTATTCATTTTTCTAAGATTAGCACTCTCTCCCAGAAATGTAGAGTAGACTTTACTGGCACTTTTTTTTTTTTTTTGGTTAGTTTTGCTTCAGACCAACCATAGGGCTTAATTTTGATAAGCATCTCCATTTCTGCAGGTGTAGTCATTCAAGTAGTTAGGCATCCAAATGATAGTATTTATATTAACAATTAATTGTTTGCATAAAATTACAGGTACAGATATTGTAGGGGCAAAATCATGCCCATAAATTGGAAACTTTTCAGAATAAATCACATATTTTCAATGGTTATCACCCAGTTCAATGGGGTACATATCAAGTGAGTTGTGAAGCAATTCCAGGTATTACTTTTCATTTGTCAAAATTTCATCTGCCGTCATAATGCCTCATTGCCTAGCATTATCTTAACTATCCTGAATAATTTTATCATCTGCAAATTTTGCCATCTCACTGTCCACCCCTTCTTAAACACTAATAAACATACTTTAACAAGTTGTCCTAGTATGCAAACTCATGGCTTCCTACTGTTAACATTTTGTCAGAATACATGTTCAATTTTCATTATTACTCTTAGATTTCTGTCTCTTAGGGCTAGTCTAAACTGCTAAGTTAGGTCAGTTTAAATATATAGCTCAGGGCTATGAAAAATTTCATGACATAACGAAATTGGCTTAAGCCCCAGTGTAGACACTGTTAGGTTGACAGAATAATTCTTCCATTGACCTAGTTGCCGCCTTTTGGAGAGATGGATTTACTACCGCGCCATAAGAACCCTTTCCATTACTGTAGTAACTATCTACACTCCAGTGGTGCCATAGTAGCATTTCTAGTGTAGACATACCCTTAGCCAGTATCTAATCCATAACAGAACTTCATCTCTATTTCTAGGACTACTTAGTTTCTTTCATAGCCTCTAGTAAGGTATTTTGTCAAAGGCTTTTAATTTTATTTACCAGCTTCTTTTACAATGTTTTTGTTGTCATGCTCAAGGAATGTTAGTAAATTGGATAGGCATGATTTACTTTTACAGAATCATATGCTGGATTGTCCTAGTCATAGTGTTTTTATCTAGGCTGTTTAAAATGCTGTTTTTAACTGTCACACAACTTTCTGGCTACAGAAATAAGGCTCACTCCTCTGTTATTCCTAGGATCATCCATAGTTCCTCTTTAATGACTGGTAGATAAAACACTCGTTAGCTTCAATTATAGAACAGAAACTGATTTTTATAGTCACTTCTTTCTTAAGTTCCTTCATTACACTGGGATGTATATCACACTTTAGTGTTGGTTGTTAACAGTGAATTTATCAATTTATTCTGGTATCTTCTCATATGACATTTAGTCTTCAATTATCCCAAAACTGGATTAATCTTAAATAAGGAAAATTTAAACGCAAAACAAATTTGTGAAAGTTACCAGCAGTTGAAAAAGGGAGTTAAAATGAAAATTGCCACTAAGATTGTTAGTGATCAGTATTATACCAGTATAGGAGGGGGTTGGTTTTAGAGAATATGGGAGTTACTGATGAAGGCGATGTTCAGAACTCTATGGAACCACAACAGTGAATACTTCAGTCATGTACAAATAAGAATTAGCTGTACAAATGGGAGGGGGGGATCTTGCTACGTGGATCCCTACTTACACTCTTTAATTATTACAAGATTTTTAACACCTATTTGTACTTATGAGCACACAGAGCACCCTCTGTTGCTTTTTACAGAGCACTGGTGTGAATCCTCATAAATCCATTTAAGTCAATGTTACAGTAATTTACACCATCTGAGGATCTGGCCCTATATTAACAAAGCTGGCTGAAAGGTAAATTTTATGTGTTATACAGGCTTTACCATATAATTGTAAAGAATCACAGACAAGGAATCGTTGGTACTCCAAATGGCTTAATTAATATAGCTCTGCTGTCCCAAAATATATGAACAGTGGATTAATTCTTAAACATGTTTGCAAGTGATTTGTCTAAAACATCATCTAAAAGAAAACATCTGTGTTTTGCTAGAGGCAGATGCAACATTTCCTTGCTTTCATAATTATCTCTCTCAAGCCATTTATGGGGAGTGGGGAGGAATATTGTAAGAGTTTGGGGCGTTTTGTTCCAGGTAAAATGCTCTTTGTTTTCACTCTTATAAACTAAAGAATATAAAAGCCTCCGTTGCATCCTCTTAAATTGCATCTTAAAACCTACCTTTGTTGTGATGCCTACAGATCACTACCTTCTGGCCTTAGTTAGGAAAGTGGTAAGCTGTGACTTCTGCTTTTGTGCTAAACAGTTCATTTTATTTTTACTTCATCTTTTCAGGTGACCAGTCTGTCTGCTTTGCCTACCTGTTGCCTTATTTCTGATCAGAAGTTAGTGAGTTCTTGGGGTAAGGACTGAGCTTTCATAAATTTTCTATGTAATGCCTGGCACAATAGGATGGTTCCCAAGAGCTACCTTAAAAGAAATACAGTATTATCTTTAGGGAGACAATATGTACTTCACTGATATTTAGCAGACAGGTCTTGAACTGTAGCAATTATTAGTGATTGGAGGGGACTCTGGTTAGATCCCAAATCAGTGTAGAATGGCATAGCTCCATTGAAATCAGTGGAGTTTTGTGGATTACACCAGCTGAGTTTCTGGCACCTCATTTTCAGTTAAGATAAATACCTCGGACCTTTTCTGAAATCATGGCTCCAATTTTGATCCCAGTGAAGTCAATGGGACTCCTGATCCTCTTCACTCTGCATAATTGTGTTGGCAATTTCATAATAAGTAGGTTAACTCATGAGACTTCCTGCCTCTGGTAACATCGTGAATGCCAGGAGAACAGCCTTTCTCACAGTATGTCAGTACTTCTGGCACTTGGCTGAAGCTAGGAAGTGCAGTAATGTGAAAATGAAAACTAATTGGGAGAAGGAAGTGTTACTCAATTTCTCAACTTCCAAAAAGTTCTGGATAAAATCAGAAATGTCTTGAATCTTTCCCACAACTCAAACAGAACTTTTTTTTTTTAAGGTTGGAAGTCTTTTAATTTATCCAAACTAGCTTGCAGATCCCTAGCAATAACCTTTTCTCCACTAATATTTCCTGCATGTTTTTTTTTATTATTTGTTGTATAAATATGTTTCATGGTAGAATTCCAATTTATATGGGGGAAGGGGGAATCAGAAAATGAATTTCCTTCAACTGTTCTCCCTTGTGTTTTTATTTTATTATTAGTTTTGGGATGTGCTCTAATAGACATCTATTAAATGTTCCAGCTGAATACCTCATTTAGTAGCATACGTTTAAAAATATCCCCTTGATTGTCTTGTTTACACAGTACAGTTGCACTGGATAAATGAAACAATAAGGGTCATGACTTTGACTTCCTGTGATATAGTTGTTGACAAGGCTGGAGTCACAAATGGAAGAATTGATTAGATATCATATAGATCTGGTTAAATGCATACAGTATCTATTGTACCACATCAGGTTGATTGTGATTTAATAACAATAACAGTTTGAAAGTCTACTTTCCACTTCAAAATATTTCCTTTGTTCTAGCTCTAATGGTGCTCTCCAAGAGGAATAATGCATGTGAAGATTTTAAATTAAATATGCATGAACTTGGCATGACAAACTTCAAATACTTTAAAACTATTTGAGATTAATGTCTTAATCACACCTATGTTCCCTAAAAGTCTTTGTAGCAAGAAGGCAGTTCCAGGCCAGCAAGTTGAACAGTGGTTGCCAACCTTTTTTGCTGGAGCCCCTGCATTGAGATGGATTGCTCTCCAGTTACTCTAGTTACCTACTCGCTTCCCTGATCACCATTATACCCCTATGAGATAAGAGGAGTGTTATCCCTCTATTGACACTGAGTCACAGAGTTCCTGATTCAGCAAAGTAATTTAAGCATAAGTTAGAAATGTGCTTGAGTCATCCCATTGAAGTCAATGGGTCTACTCACATACTTTGCTGATAGAAGGCCAGAGAGATTAAGTGACTCATTGTGGTCACAAGTCTAGACTAGGCAAAGTGGGAACCCTGTATGCAGTAACTGTAATACTTTAGATTCATACAGTGTCTTTCCTTTGAGGACTTCACACTGCTTTTAAAAGGTGGGTATCTGCTTTTAAAAGGTGGGTATCTTCATGTCCATTTTTCAGGGGAGGCAACTCAGGCACAGAGCTTTTCATTGATTTGCCAAAGGTCACACAGCAAACCAGTGCTCAAGTCAGGCATAGAGCCCCAAAACTGTCATAGCTCAAACTTCATTCCTCTCAAATGCAGGTTAGCTATAAATTACTAAAAGGCAAGGTCTGTGCTGAGGAGAGCATAAACAGGGGAGAAGCCACAAGGAAGGAGTAAAGTGGCCATATATTGGATGTTCCTCTTTAGAACTGGCTTCCTCCCCTGCCAACAAATCAGTGTTCATCATTTCTGCAGCAAATAGGGATGGAGCCTGTGGTAAGGAAAGGAACCATATATATATATATATATTTTTTTTTACTTTCTCCTCTAGGAATTTTGACCTAGAGCAAGTGGTGGGATGAAGGCAGATAGATCTACTTCACTCCGATTTTTATCTTCCCATTTTGTCATTGAGAATGCTACAAATGTGCTGATAGTAGACGCTCCACTGCACACCACAGGGCATACTTTTCAAAAGAACACAGCATACCCAATGGGGACCAGACTTTCAAAACAGCTTAGATGCAAGATAGTCACCAGAACAAGTGTGCTTCTTTCCCAAAAGATCGCAGCATAATGGGGGGCTTTTGGATGCTGAGCACTTCCGAAAATCTGTCTCTGAACTCTTTGGAAAGTCTGGCCCTAAGAGGTCTGTGTCTACCCAACCACTACAGCTCTAGGTGGTCATTCCCTCTCAGTTAGGTCACATGGTAACTGGCCTAGCCATACTGCCATTGCTAATGAGAAGAAGGGAGTGAATGGGAGCACAGACTGAAAATATCTCAACTGTGCATGACTATGGATCTGTGGGGTTTGGAACTAAAAATCGGCAGTTCCCTGGCTTCTGCAGATTTTGCTGGCCTTTCTCACCTTGGAATCCTTATGACGGCTGGAAGGCAAGTGAAAACTCTGCCTTTTACAGAGTTAAACACCCTGCATGTAAGTTTCCCCTTTGCACAAAAAGAGAGTAAACAGGCCTGTGTATTGTTCTTGTAATTATAAAATATGTGTTGAGATGGCAGAGTAAATAATAAAGTTTGTCCAGCACCTGGGGCTATGGGGTCTTAGTCCATGACTAGGGCTCCTGGGTGCTACACTCACACAAATAAATAATAAATACGGTAGCTCTTTCTTGCCCAACAACTTAGTCTAGAAGGTGTCTCTTGCTTATGAGAATCCTGCTGTCTCAGATTCTATCAGATCATTGCAGAACTCAGTCCTTCAAACCAAAGCAAAAAAAGACAGCAACCTAATAAAAATGCCTCCCTTGGAATTCTCTCTGACAAATCTAATCAATCATTCTATCCCCTAGAGATTCAGGATGTGCTGCCAGTTCAGAAAGAGAAAATGTTGTGGGAAGGGATAAGAGGAGAGAGGGTGAAGGCTTATAAGGGGAAAAACAAAATGGGGTTTTGCCCATGTGGGAGCTAAAATCAACTTCCTCTATTGTCTTCATATGGTAGGTACCTGCAAGACAGAATCTTCTGTAGATTCTCTAACTGTTTAGAGTCAGGCCATGAAAAATGTTGTTTCAACATCGTCCTTTAAATAAAGCTCTGCCAGTCATCAGGAATGAGATGCAAAAATCAATTCCCCTTAGAGCCACTGTCTAATCAGTGTGTAATGGGAGAGAGTCCTGTGGATCGTCCCTAGGCCCTAGGGAAAGGGAAGTAATGAACACCTCTCATACCACTCTGGTACTTTGCCTCAGCAGTCACGCAGCTCATGCAAACGATTTGTCTTCCACTAAGGCGGCCTATGAGGGAAGTGGAGCACAGAGATCCCACAGTGTTCAGCAGCAAAAGCTCCTCTTAGCTCTGGCCTGGTATTTTCATGTCTACGTCCCTCTATTTTGACAATTATTTTTTTAGAATGAGCAATTTCTAACATTTTTATACATCACCCTTTCATTTTAAATAATGGAAGGGGGGGTTGGGGGATTTGGAGGTGGGAGGTTACCTGTGCTTTGCAAAGGCAGCCCTTAGTTTTAGGGATATATCTCTATAAACACACACTGCAACCATGTCACATTGTGAATCAATTCCATACCTTTATATATCCAAAATCACAAGCCTTGTTTAAAGCTGAAGGAGCAATACAACAAAAACAAATGCAATTACTATGGCATATAAATCAACACGCGTGGAGAACAATGGCTAGAACTGGTTCTTCAACTCCAGGGGGAAAAAATCTTCCAATTGAGTTAAAGGATGCCTCTAGCTGCTAGTAGTAATAACAATAGAATAATACCTAGCTCTTATATAGTGCTTTTCATCAATAGATCTCAAAGAGCTTTATAAAAGAGGTCAGTCCTATCATCTCCATTTTACAAATGGGCATAGAGAAGTGAAGTGACATGTTGAAAATCACCCAGCAGGCCAGTGGCAGAGCTAGTAAAATAATCCAGGTCTCCTGAGTCCCAGTCCAGTCCTCGACTCATAGGTCCTTTGAATGTGTGGGCTAGCCACTAGAAAGCAGCCTTACATCTTCATCCATATTTGGCTTCTCCTGTCTTCAAATGTGTGCAGCCAAAGACCTTGTGGAAAAACCCCACCAGTTGGGTAGGTTAATCATTATACTGCTCACTAGCCTCTACAGATTCTGAAATGATAAGTGTTTGAGTAGTTCAATTTTAAATACATGTTAGTAACTAATACACACTCACAGATCTGCCAGCCATCTGACACTTTATTGTAACAAACTTTGCAATGCGTGACAGATAATTTTACTGTTTCTTAAGACACTTTTGCAGCCCTTACTCCACAGCTTTAGGTATTTGACTATTCCTGTAGATCATGCATTATCATTAATGAACAAAAATGTAAGTGTAGCAGCGGATTCAACAAGCCTGGTCATGTGGCAGAAATATACCAGTTAAATACCACACAGGAAAGAAGGGTCTGAGAATTATGTAAGGGGCATAGTAATTTATTAGAGCAATATGATTTTTAGAACTTCATTATAGAATACTTGGGAAAGTCATTCTCCCTTTGTTGTGAAAAGACAGCTCTTTAGACAAATAGCTATGCCTCTGCATTTCAAATGGCTGAAGAGAGTCGGTTCCTTTACAGAGTAATTAGTAGATAACAAAATTATAATCTCTGTCTGGACCATTGAACCTTGTTAAAGGTGACTTAAGTAATCTCAGGGAAACTGAAAGCCTATTTAGAGAACAGATATTAAGCAGCAATAATTAAGTAACACAGTGGGAGTGCAAATCCCAGCAGAAAATGGTGTAATAACACCACCATTTCAATTACTTGTGAGTAGCCCCTATAGTTTTCTTCAACAGAAATCTACTGCCATTTGTGATCTCCAAGAACAGATTGTGCCAAAGAATATATGGTCTGATTCTGCTCTCTTGAAGTTAATGGAAGTTTTGCTATTGGCTTCCGTGGGAGCAGGATAGGAGCCTTAAAGTGTTGCTTGCACACAAGTGCATCCCAGAAATTCTGTGCTTGTTTTCTATATGAAAAACAAATGGAAACTGCTTTTTCATTTGTCTTATGTTAAAAAAGTTGGCGTAGTGGGGCATATCCTGTCCTGTGTTCCAAGCCTGAAGCTACATCTATACTAGGAGTATTTTACCGGTATAGGAATACCAGCATACTATACTGGCAAACATCTCCTAGTGTAAGCACAGCTGTACCAGTATAATAAAACCACTCCCTATGACAGAGCATGCTATGTTGGTAAAAGTGAAGTTTTCCCAGCATAACTGCATCTACGGGAGAGGGTTCTGCTGGCCCAGGACAGCTATGTCTTCAGGGATTACACCTCCTCACACCCCCGATCTGCAGGCACAGCTATACCAAGTATGTAGTGTATTCATAGACTGAGCCCCACTCCTTGGGGTAGGAACTCTATAAGATTCAAGAGAGGAATCCACTCCAGCCACTTCTACAACCCGTAAGGCTACACTAGCTTCTGTCCTGCTGTGCATTACTGTGTTTGGAGGGTGGGGACAAGGTCAGTGTATCCACATAATCCTGCATCCACCAGGACCCAAGCTTGTTCCTACCCCCGCCTCAAAATGACTCGCCACATCAGCATGAGAGGAGCCTTTTGCTAGGGTGGGCTCAACATGTAGAGCACAAATTCCATACATGAAGGTTCCAAGCACCTTCGCTCCTTTCTGCTAAACAGATGCTGTGGATAGAGCTCTCTGTGGCTCTACTAGTATTTCCTCAGTAAGAAAAAATTACCGACCAGATTCAACAGTATGTGATGCAAAGTAGCCACAAACCTGGCTTAGCTAGACACTCTAATGGCAAATCTGGCCTGAAATAGGTTTAAGTGCAATAATTCACTGTTGCAGAAATAAATCAGAGCAGCAAACAGCAGCTGAACTGAAAATAATCAGACAGTGTATTTACCATTTTGCTAGAAGCTACAGCCACTGGCAATTTTCCCAGCACAAAAACAAATAGGTTTGGGACTCATTTGTACAGTTTTAATACAGGAAAACAGATTTCTTCTGTCATTAATAGCATTAATTGTATTTCCGCCAATGCACTTTACTTTTAGTCATACCAAAATAGATCTGATTAAAATAAATCAGTGTTTGGTGTATGGCTGTTTGCATGATGGAGTTGCTCAAGTGTGTTAGTGTATCAAGCAAATTCTGTTTACTATTCAAGCATAAATTCTTTGCAATATAGACCACAAAATATACATAAACAGATATGAAGAAAATCTCATTATGGTAAGCTTAGCCTACAATTGCAGCGTGACACCTCACCCATATTCTTCATTGTGATGATATTATGATATGATTATAGCATAATTATGATGTATTTTATGCAATACGGGTTGTGTAAGATGTCATGGGAAAAGTTATGATTTGCTGAATATGATTATCCTATTTATATGCATGTTTCATTTTTGTACCTGAATTTAGAAATATGGACTATGTAACTGTACTTCAAATGTAGTTACACTTGGGAAACTCCCACTTGACAAAAGGCTTTCAGTCTAGATAGCTGGTTGGGAAGGGCCTATTCAGGGCAATGAGCCATTAGGGAAAACAATAGGCCTTAGGAGAAGCTTATCTCTCACCTGGTGAGCCTTCCTAAGAACACTCCAGACAGCCTGTAAGTAATGGCTGCTATGACTATACAAGGACATGTGACCAGGCCACATGATTCTAGACTCCATCTTGGGATGTCAGTATTTTTCCACAAACTCATCTAGGAACCAAGTTTTGAAACAAAGGGTACCTGCCATATGCTAAAGCTATATAAGGCAGGGAGTGACACTGTCTGTTGTTCTTCACTCCCCACACAAGAAGACTCCTGGAAACACCTGAGGAAAAGAAACTGAACTGGAGGAAGTACTTAACCCGGGCTAAAGGAATTTCTATTCTCTGTGTGAAAGACCTGGGAATTCCAAGATGTAAAGCCAGTGCACCTTGTCCCTTAAGAATCTGTAGCCTGCTTGTATCATCAGCCAGGGTGAGAATTTGTTAATTTCTATCCTATGTTTCTAATATCTTAATCAAAAACGCAACCTGAGCCTATTTGCTAGGTAATCTGCTTTGATCTCTTTGCCATCACTTAAAATCTATCTTTTGTGGTTAATTTGTTTTAATCTAAACCTGTGAGTTTGGAGTGAAGTGCATGGGAATCGTAGCTCAAGGGGCAAAGGCTTATGTATATTCCTTTCCACATTGGGGGGGAGGTGAACTGGATAACAAATTCATACTGGCTGGAGTTTGGACCAAGGCAGGACGGTACAGTGCTGGGGTCCAAGGCTGGGAAGCTGGTGGTTATTTTGGCTGTACCCTCTGTATAGTTGGTTCCCATGCAGTGGCTGGTCAGAGAGCCTGCATGTAACTGCAGCTGGTGGAAGTGTGGACTGGGAGCAGATCTGCAGCTTGTCACAGCACCGCAGTGAGAGAAGGAGCCCAGGCTGGTGGGTTAGAAGGCTCAGTGAAACCCCAGTTCCAGGTGGCACCCTAGGAGGGGGAAACCTGTCACATGCATAACAAACATCAGTTTGTTGCACTTCTTTCCCGACATTGCCGAGAAGTGTTTTTTTCCTATGACAAATTCAGATCTTGGAAAACCTGCTCAGGACAAACTTTGACAAACATTTTCACTTATGAGACAGTTCTGCATTTCTCTCTGCCACACTGCACAGGCAGCTGAGTAATGTCATGGGAACAACATTGTTCCTGTCAGAATCAGGATTAGTGTTCTCAAAATGTGCCCTATGATGACTTGACTTCAACTCTATGTTTGTTTTAATAGTATGTTACCAGATGTGCCCATTACTTTGGGGTATGCTCATTTATTCGGGTTACTCCTCAGGGGAAGGGGGTTCTGTAATCCTGTCAATGTACTGATTGTGTCACTTGTGTTTACATATGGAGCTCTACTTCTCCCTTCTGCAAGTCCCCTCCCAATGGAGCTATCCTGCAGGACCTAGGATCCCTAGGGCTGGGTTACTCCCACCCCAGAACCGAGTAAACACCCACACACCCACACGTACATTAACAGAGCAAGTCTGAGCGGACCAGGTCAGTCAGCACTGTCAAGCTGACCCCTTATATGTCTCTGGACTCACTGGGCTGGAGGAAGCAGCACTTTCAAGCTGTCTCTCCTTATATGCCCCTGGGCTCCATGGACTGGGTCAAGCAGCACTTTCAAGCTGTTACCCTTATGCAGGACCGGCTCCAGAGTTTTTGCCGCCCCAAGCGACGGAAGAAAAAAAAATTGCAATTGCAATCAGTGGCACTCCAGCGGCAGCTCCACCGCGCCGCTTTCTTCTTCGGCGGGAATTCGGCAGCAGTTGCTTCCCTCTGAGAGGGATCCACCTCCAAACAGCCCGACGTGCCGTCCCTTCCCCTTGGCCGCCCCAAACACCTGCTTGCTGGGCTGGTGCCTGGAGCCGGCCCTGCTCTTATGCATCCCAAATTCAGTACGTCCCTATCCCCACTCCCCCAACACAATTGTACTGGCAGTAACCTACTCAATGAGCAAACCCCACAGTATTTT
The DNA here is from genome assembly GCF_013100865.1 of Trachemys scripta elegans. Classification (NCBI taxonomy): domain Eukaryota; kingdom Metazoa; phylum Chordata; order Testudines; family Emydidae; genus Trachemys; species Trachemys scripta. Next base: position 72,101,494 of record NC_048300.1, read on the forward strand.
GGGCGCTGAAGGGATCTTTAACTTAGGTAAAAGAAGTGTTGCTGTAGAGTGAATGGGGGAAGCTAAAAACACAAACGAGTAAAATTCAGCAAGAGAGAGAGAAGCAACCAACTTAACCATAGAAGTTATTTATTGAATAATAGTGATAACTACACAAGGAGGACTAAACCAACCTAACATACATGATTAAAGGTTAATACCTAAGGTAGAAAGGAAAACAGAGAGAGAGAAAGAGGGGGGGGATCTCACCCACTCCATAAGGCTTGAACAGGTCGGGGTTCCCAGGTGAGGGTGGTAGCTGAGAGTCCTGAATGCTGGAGACAGGCAGAGCCCCCAGCACCATCATTCAGAAGATGGAGTTCCAGTGGAACTGATGCATCAGAACCCTGACTAGAGGGTGAGTAGGGATTTTTGTAGAGAAAATACAATGGTTCAAGGGAGAACACTAGATTTGTTTATAGGTAAACTGATGACTCAAAGGTTTTCTTTAGACTAGACAATAGGAGCTGATCACTCTTGGCTATGGGTGGTGTTTTCTTCCAGGGAGCTCACAATACAACTAGGCTGCTTCAATATTTGGATATCAATTAAGGATTCATTACTAGAACTGGTCTGAGCTGGGTGTGTGTGCAGGCGTAGGTTCATTAGCATCTGGATCAGAGATTCCCAGGATGCAGTGCTTCCCTGCTTTTTCTGGTCCCAGAATTCAGTGTGGTTCTCTGTTCTACATTCTGTATGTAAATTGAGATATTCCCCTGTCCCATCTTTCATGCACATGAGGCTAGGGGAGTTGTCTCTGCTCTCCATTCTGTATGCTAATGGAGATGTCTTAATCTTGTCACCCTTGTCAGGAGGGGGTCTAGGAGTGTCTCCCAACACCATTCACTGCTCTCTGCAAGTTTTCTTCCTCTGATGGGTTTTGGTTTAAGCAGAGGCTGGGGGGCGGGGGGTGTCTTTCATGAGTCAGGCTGGATACTGCACCCTGGTTCCCCAAGAACACAGAGGTGTCTGGTATCAAGTAGTAACTAAGCTATCAAGTAAAAACTTTAGGGGATGGGGTAGGGAATAGCGTTTCAGCCTTGCTCAGATGAATGGACTAGAGGATGGGTGGATACACACTTCTCACAATCATATTAGAGATGGAAGAGCAGTGCTAGATTACTCAGTCCAACTCCTGCCACTGCAATTTGTTCTACAGAGCTAAGTTTCCTATAAGGTGCATGGCCGCACAGCAGCCTATTTAGCACCGCACAGGCACTTAGGGAACCTGCCCAGGGACCTGCTGCGGCTGAGGGTGGGGCACCCCTGCTGCAGCCTGGATCAGCCGTTGCCGGATCTGGCCCAGGTGCGGCCTCAAGCATGGCCAGGGCGGGGCGGCACAGCCCAGCCCGGCCCGGCCCGGCCCAGCCCAACCCTGGAGTGGCCCAGGCCCAGCTGGGGCAGCGTGGCCTGACCCCAGAGCGGCCCAGCCCTAGGTGTGGCCCAGCCCTAGGCATGGCCTGGGCAGCCTTTCCCTGGTCCCGACTTGCTGGGATCGGGCGTGGGGCACTTATCCTGCAGCTCCAGTCCCAGAGCTCCCACGCCTCTCCCACCCAGCCCAGGTGTTGCTGTGGGGAGAGAGTGTTGGGGGGAATCCTGTCTCCCCTCAGTAGCCCCAGAGCACCCTCCTGCACCCCAAACCCCTCATTCTGGCTCTACCCCAGAGCCCGCACCCCCAGCTGGAGCCCTCACCCCCTGTATCCAATCCTCTGCCCCACCCCTGAGCCCCCTTCCACAAGAACCCTCGGCCCGACCCCCACCACATGAATTTTGTTATGTGCACTGATATGACAGTGATGTGTCACACATCAGCTCCATATTGGTGCACATAACAAAAATCATTCTGCACATGGGTAGGAAAAATTAGAGGGAACACTGCTACACCCAATATATATATATTTTTTTTAGTGATTTATCCAGTTTAGTTCTTAAAAGTCTAAGTAATGGACCTTCCATTCCCAAAATCTTATGGGAAATTATACCATATCCTAATAGTATCAGGTAGCTTTTCCTGAAATTCAACTAAACTCTTCTTTCTTAATTTCACCCCATAATATATATATATGGTATTTATATGGACCCCCATTACCATACTGTCGGAGCACCTCACAATCTTTATTGTATTTACCCTTATCGTGCACCTGTGAGGTAGGGAAGTACCCACTATCCCCATTTTACAGATGGGGAATGGAAAGACTGACTAAGACTTGCCTAATGCCATACAGGAAGTCTGTGGTAGAGCAGGGACTTAAACCCAGTTTTCCACATACTGGGCTAGTGCCCTAAAGACAGGAAGATCCTTCTTGTTTAGTCTTCTCTCATAGCTGTAACTCTCATACTGCAATGTGCTCAGTCCTCTTGTTGATGCTCAATAGGAGCCATAGCAGGGACCCAGAGGCTGGAAATACAACTCTCGGCAATTTTGCCTCCTGCTCTTATTTCCCCGTGGAAATAATGTGGCTGCACAGGAGACAGTACAACAGGGCTCACCTCCTGTGCTCCCCACCTCTGATCGCTCTCTCCGTCCTCCCCTGGATTCTGTGGTGCTCTGTGCTCATTGAGCTCTACTGGAAATAGAGCCATGCGGCAAGCAAAAGGGTAGTGATGATGCAAAGGGGGCACTGCACTGTAAATGTGTCCATTACACAGAAAGGATATGTGTGTGTAGAGGGCCATCTCCATGCATGGATCCAGGGAGAATCAGCCAGCCCACTAACTCTTCACTAGTCTTCCAGGTCCCTCACTAGTACTCAGTAATATCCAATCAATGAAACTGTGTGATGCTCAGCACGGGGGACCCAAAACCATGAGCCACTCTGTTACCCCTCTCAGCCTGAGCAAGTGAGAGCTTTGCTGCTGCTAAGCTATGTGTCAGCTTCCTGACACACAATTGTTCATCTGCCCTGCCAGCAAACTGTCAGGATTCTGCAAGGTAATGATCAGTGCACCCCAATTCCTGAGTTCCCTTGAGACTTCCCTCTGCAGTGTCCAGTCCCTCTCACTGGCCACTCACAGAAGCTGTTACTAGTTTGGCTGTGTCCAAAGAGCCTCTACGGTCAGCTGGGGTTAGATTCTCCACCTTAATCCATGGTACTTAGTTGATTTATTGCAAAACTAAAAATAAGTTGCTTGAAATTACTTAACTCTATATTCTTTGTCAATAAAGAGTGAAAGAGATATGTTTACGAACAAAACAAAACACCCTTTCTAGTGTCTACGATTCTAGTAAGATATAGCTTTGCCTAACAGTTTCATACTCACACCAAATTATTAGCATTCTCCAGCCTGTTTTGCAGGAGGAACCATCTTTTATAGATAGGAAGCACTGGCTTCTTTGTTCTCTCAGGCGATGGATAACTCGAAGTCTTTCAGCCGTTTCTTATATCCCCAAAGTTAATCTCTGTCTTCAAAGTGAGGAAGGCCTCCTGGGGGCTCAGCTTTCTGCATCCACCATGGAGCTGACACCATGTTAATTTTGTAGTCTCCTGTGATTTACAATGCAAATGATCTTTCTGCAGGCTCCGATGCAAATGAATACCTTTTGTCTCTGTCCTTAGCCACACCTGGCTCGATTTGCAATTGAGCCAAAGAGGTGTTTGTCTTTCTCTTTTGTCTGGAGGGGAAAAAAAACCTGTTTTGCCTTCTGTGTCTGTTTCCAGATTCCAAATCATAATATCACATATTATCCATAATTTCATGTACAGTGTTGTTATATACATTTCACACATTACATGACCAGCATGTTGTTAGTTTCCAAATAATATATTACAAGACCTTTTAAAATAAATATCATGACAAAAGTGTGAGAAGTGTATTGAGCTGGTCAGGCCAGCTGAGATTTATTGTTACATGCGAGGGTGCCTCTTGCCATCTGGCACTGGGGTGCTCTTACAGTCATACTATGATAACAGGGTCTCAGTTCAACCATCATCTGTTCCTGAAGCTCCATTGACTCTAATGGGAATTTTGCATCTGAATGATTTAATATGACTACACACAAATTTAATAATAAAGACAAGGAATCACAAATAAGTGATATTTAAATATATAGGGCCTGATTTTTTTTTATTTTTTATTTTTTTTAGATGCCAGGCTCTCATGTTGTGCGTGCTACTAAATGTGTGTACAAATAAATATGGCTGGAGTTCATAATATAGATGCTTTACCAGTATATTTGAAGATGTTTTGTGGTGTGTTACTATTATGAGTCTGCTTTTATGTGCTACACCTCAAAATGTTGAGAGACTCTGCTGTCTGCAAAGACAGGTAGCCATTTTGTGCAGTGCACTGCAGACTGCAATAGCTGAAGACACAGCAGGTTCTTTCATAGAACCATTGCTTCTGTTCTTTCATGCACTCACTGAGTGAATATATCTGTGTCAGTTTTTGTATATGGAGAAACCTAACTTAAACCAGGTAGACAGACATCTAAATGGCATTCGTTGTACCAAATTTTATTTGCACTTACAGTTACTTGCTGTTACAACATAAGACTGGGTTGAGGTCCCTTTCAAATTCAGCAACAAGGCAGATTGCATGAATGTTACAATAAATAATTTACCATTCATTACTCTTTAGGCAAAAAGGTGACATTCGGTCTGTGACGAAGTGGGACTGTTCTTAATGTTTCCTCTGAATACTGTGTGGGTGCCTCAGTTTCCCCTATGCATTTCTTAAGTCTCTAGGTGGTGGGGAAAGGCCAATGTAAATAAATCACTGACACTCTGTCTCCCTGGCAACAAATGACCAGGGCCCCTTCCCCCCCTGCAAGGAAATAGCTAAAGGTGAACAAAAAGATCAGGTGACCTCCTGGCCCAGGAAAGAGACAAAGCCGAGAGAAGGAGGGGCTGGAGGGGGTTTTGAGAGTTGGAGCTACCTGGGGATTAGGAGTGAGGGCAGACGTGGGTGTCTGGCTCTCTGAACCCCATAATGGACCTGGCCGAGGGGTCCCGTTCGCCGCTGTACCTACAAGCTCTGTTTTAGACCGTGTTCCTGTCATCTAATAAACCTATGTTTTACTGGCTGGCTGAGAGTCACGTCTGACTGCGAAGTGGGGGGTGCAGAACCCTTTGGCTTCCC